>NW_026780498.1:0-33825 GCF_030144855.1 Hypanus sabinus | reverse complement strand
TAGAGGGTGGAGAGAGGGAGAGTGTAGAGGGTGGAGAGAGGGAGAGTGTAGAGGGTGGAGAGAGGGAGAGAGAGGGTGGAGAGAGGGAGAGTGTAGAGGGTGGAGAGAGGGAGAGTGTAGAGGTGGAGAGTGGGAGAGTGTAGAGGGTGGAGAGAGGGAGAGTGTAGAGGGTGGAGAGAGGGAGAGTGTAGAGGGTGGAGAGAGGGAGAGTGTAGAGGGTGGAGAGAGGAGAGTGTAGAGGGTGGAGAGAGGGAGAGTGTAGAGGGTGGAGAGAGGGAGAGTGTAGAGGGTGGAGAGAGGGAGAGTGTAGTGGAGAGAGGGAGAGAGGGTGGAGAGAGGGAGAGTGTAGAGGGTGGAGAGAGGGAGAGTGTAGAGGGTGGAGAGAGGGAGAGTGTAGAGGGTGGAGAGAGGGAGAGAGGGTGGAGAGAGGGAGAGTGTAGAGGGTGGAGAGAGGGAGAGTGTAGAGGGTGGAGAGAGGAGAGTGTAGAGGGTGGAGAGAGGGAGAGTGTAGAGGGTGGAGAGAGGAGAGTGTAGAGGGTGGAGAGAGGGATAGGGTAAGATGTGAGAGAGATGGAGAGTGCAGAGGGTGGAGAGAGGGATAGGGGAAGATGTGAGAGAGAGGGAGGAGAGGGGAGAGGGTGGGGAGAGGGGAGAGGGGAAGATGTGAGAGAGAGGGAGGAGAGGGGAGAGGGTGGGGAGAGGGGAGAGGGGATGTGAGAGAGAGGGCGGAGAGGGGAGAGGGTGGGGAGAGGGAAAGGGGAAGATGTGAGAGAGAGGGTGGAGAGGGGAGAGGGTGGGGAGAGGGGAGAGGGGAAGATGTGAGAGAGAGGAGGAGAGGGAGAGGGTAGGGAGAGGGTAGAGGGAGACGTGAGAGAGTGGGAGGAGGGGAGGGGGTTGGGGGGCCGAGAAGAGGTGGGAGAGGGAGGAGGCAGGAGAGACGGGGGAGAGCAGGGGTGGAAGAGAGTGGAATGGGGAGAAGGGGAGCGAGGATGTGGATTAAGGGGACGGGAGGGTGGAGTGCGAGAGGGTGGTGGGGTGAGGGACGGGAAGCACAGGGAGAAGGTAGACAGAGGGGCAGGGGATGGGGGAGTGCAAGTGGGAGGGGAGTGAGAGGTTAATACTGCAATTCTGTAGTTCTGTCTGTGTGTCTCCTCTCTCTGTCTCTCCTGAACTCCATGTTTATGTCTTTATCTCAAAGTATCTCTCTCTGCATCTCCCTCCAGATTTTCCCTCCTCTGTCCCTCTTATCTCTCTCTCCCTCTCCCCCTCCCTCATACACTCTGTTTCTTCCATATAACCATATCACAATTACAGCACGGAAACAGGCCGTCTCGGCCTTTCTAGTCCGTGCCAAACGCTTACTCTCACCTAGTCTCACTGGCCCATATAACCATATCACAATTACACACGGAAACAGGCCATCTCGGCCCTTCTAGTCCGTGCCGAACGCTGACTCTCACCTAGTCCCACTGGCCCATATAATCATATCACAATTACAGCACGGAAACAGGCCGTCTCGGCCCTTCTAGTCCGTGCCGAACGCTGACTCCCACCTAGTCCCACTGGCCCATATAACCATATCACAATTACACACGGAAACAGGCCGTCTCGGCCCTCCTAGTCCGTGCCGAACGCTTACTCTCACCTAGTCCCACTGGCCCATATAACCATATCACAATTACACACGGAAACAGGCCGTCTCGGCCCTTCTAGTCCGTGCCGAACGCTTACTCTCACCTCGTCCCACTGGCCCATATAACCATATCACAATTACACACGGAAACAGGCCATCTCGGCCCTTCTAGTCCGTGCCGAACGCTGACTCTCACCTAGTCCCACTGGCCCATATAACCATATCACAATTACACACGGAAACAGGTCATCTCGGCCCTTCTAGTCCGTGCCGAACGCTGACTCTCACCTAGTCCCACTGGCCAAATAACCATATCACAATTACACACGGAAACAGGCCATCTCGGCCCTTCTAGTCCGTGCCAAATGACTAGAACTGGTAACATCCTAGTAAATCTCCTCTGTACTCTCTCTATTTTGTTGATATCTTTCCTATAATTCAGTGACCAGAACAGTACACGATACTCCAAATTCGGCCTCACCAACGCCTTGTACAATTTTAACATTACATCCCAACTCCTATACTCAATGCTCTGATTTATAAAGGCCAGCATTCCAAAAGCTTTCTTCACCACCCTATCCACATGAGATTCCACCTTCAGGGAACTATGCACCATTATTCCTAGATCTCTCTGTTCTACTGCATTCCTCAACGTCCGACCATTTACCATGTCTGTCCTATTTGGATTATTCCACCAAAGTGCAGCACCTCACACTGATCAGCATTAAACTCCATCGCCAACTCACTGTCAGGAACGGGGGCCCAAACGCAGACACAGACTCTGAAGTACCAGGATGGGAATGCCATGGTATGCGAGGGTTAATGCAGGTGGGGGGATCCCAGAGTTCGGGACAGGCCGGGGGATGGATCCCAGAGTTCGGGACAGACGCGGGGGGGGGAATCCCAGAGTTTGGGACAGACGGGGGAGGATCTCAGAGTTCGGTATAGACGGGGGGGGGGGATCCCAGAGTTTGGGACAGGCCGAGGGATGGATCCCAGAGTTCGGGACAGACGGGGGAGGATCCCAGAGTTCGGGACAGACGGGGGAGGATCCCAGAGTTCGGGACAGATGGGGGGTGGGATCCCAGAGTTCGGGGCAGACGGGGGGGGGATCCAGAGTTCAGGACAGACGGGGGGGGGATCCCAGAGTTCGGGGAGGGTGGGGGGGATCCCAGAGTTCGGGACAGACGGGGGGGGGATCCCAGATTTCGGACAGACGGGGGGGGGATCCCAGAGTTCGGGCAGACGGGGGGGGGGGGATCCCAGATTTCGGGCAGACGGGGGGGGGATCCCAGAGTTCGGGACAGACGGGGGGCGAGATCCCAAAGTTCGGGGCAGCTGGGGGGGGGATCCCAGAGTTCGGGACAGATGGGGGGGGATCCCAGAGTTCGGGCAGGTGGGGGGGGGGATCCCAGAGTTCGGAACAGACGGGGGGGGGATCCCAGAGTTTGGGACAGATGGGGGGGATCCCAGAGTTCGGGACAGACGGCGGGGGGTGGATCCCAGAGTTCGGGGCAGGTGGGGGGGGATCCAGAGTTCGGGACAGACGGGGGGGGGGATCCCAGAGTTCAGGACAGACGTGGGGGGGATCCCAGAGTTCGGGGAGGGTGGGGGGGATCCCAGAGTTCGGGACAGACGGGGGGGATCCCAGAGTTCGGGACAGACGGGGGGGGCCCAGAGTTCGGGGCAGACGGGGGATGGATACCAGAGTTCAGGACGGGGGGGGGGGCCCAGAGTTCGGGGCAGGCGGGGTTGGATCCCAGAGTTCAGGGCAGGCGGGGGGGGGGGATCCCAGAGTTCGGGACAGACGGGGGGGGGATCCCAGAGTTCGGGGCAGGCGGGGGGGGGATCCCAGAGTTCGGGACAGACGGGGGGGGGATCCAGAGTTCGGGGCAGACGGGGGGGGGGATCCAGAGTTCGGGACAGACGGGGGGGGGATCCCAGAGTTCGGGCAGTCGGGGGGTGGGATCCCAGAGTTCGGGACAGACGTGGGGGGATCCCAGAGTTCGGGACAGACGGGGGGGGGGATCCCAGAGTTCGGGACAGACGGGGGGGGGAATCCAGAGTTCGGGACAGACGTGGGGGGATCCCAGAGTTCGGGACAGACGGGGGGGGGATCCCAGAGTTCGGACTGACGGGGGGGGGATCTCAGAGTTCGGAACAGACGGGGGGGATCCCAGAGTTCGGGACAGACGTGGGGGGGGATCCCAGAGATCGGGACAGGCGGGGGGGGATCCCAGAGTTCGGGGCAGGCGGGGGGGATCCCAGAGTTCGGGACAGACGGGGGGGGGAATCCCAGAGATCGGGACAGGCGGGGGGGATCCCAGAGTTCGGGACAGACGGGGGGGGATCCCAGAGTTCGGGGCAGGCGGGGGGGGGATCCCAGAGATCGGGACAGACGGGGGGGGATCCCAGAGTTCGGGACAGACGTGGGGGGGATCCCAGAGTTCGGGACAGACGGGGGTGGGATCCCAGAGTTCGGGACAGACGGGGGGGTGGATCCCAGAGTTCGGGACAGAAAGTGGGGGGATCCCAGAGTTCGGGACAGACGGGGGGGGGATCTCAGAGTTCGGGGCAGGTGGGGGGGGATCCCAGAGTTCGGGGCAGATGGGGGGGATCCCAGAGTTCGGGGCAGGCGGGGGGGGGATCCCAGAGTTCGGGACAGAGAGGGGGGGATCCCAGAGTTCGGGGCAGATGGGGGGGGGATCCCAGAGTTCGGGACAGACAGGGGGGTGGGATCTCAGAGTTCGGGACAGACGGGGGGGGATCCAGAGTTCGGGGCAGACGGGGGGGATCCCAGAGTTCGGGACAGACGGGGGGGGGGGATCCCAGAGATCGGGACAGGCGGGGGGGGATCCCAGAGTTCGGGACAGACGGGGGGGGGATCCCAGAGTTCGGGGCAGGCGGGGGGGGATCCCAGAGTTCGGGACAGAAGGTGGGGGGATCCCAGAGTTCGGGACAGACGGGGGGGGGGGATCTCAGAGTTCGGGGCAGGTGGTGGGGGGATACAGAGTTCGGGACAGACGGGGGGGGATCCCAGAGATCGGGACAGGCGGGGGGGGATCCCAGAGATCGGGACAGGCGGGGGGGGGATCCCAGAGTTCGGGACAGACGGGGGGGGGATCCCAGAGTTCGGGGCAGGCGGGGGGGGATCCCAGAGTTCGGGACAGACGGGGGGGGGGATCCCAGAGTTCGGGACAGACGTGGGGGGGATCCCAGAGTTCGGGACAGACGAGGGTGGGATCCCAGAGTTCGGACAGACGGGGGTGGGATCCCAGAGTTCGGGACAGACGGGGGGGGATCCCAGAGATCGGGACAGACGGGGGGGGATCCCAGAGATCGGGACAGGCGGGGGGGGATCCCAGAGTTCGGACAGACGGGGGGGGGGATCCCAGAGTTCGGGGCAGGCAGGGGGGGGGATCCCAGAGTTCGGGACAGAAAGTGGGGGGATCCCAGAGTTCGGGACAGACGGGGGGGGGATCTCAGAGTTCGGGGCAGGTGGGGGGGGATCCCAGAGTTCGGGGCAGATGGGGGGGATCCCAGAGTTCGGGGCAGGCGGGGGGGGGATCCAGAGTTCGGGACAGAGAGGGGGGGGATCCCAGAGTTCGGGGCAGATGGGGGGGGGATCCCAGAGTTCGGGACAGACAGGGGGGTGGGATCTCAGAGTTCGGGACAGACGGGGGGGGATCCCAGAGTTCGGGGCAGACGGGGGGGGGATCCCAGAGTTCGGGACAGACGGGGGGGGATCCCAGAGTTCGGGACAGACGGGGGGGGGGGGGATCCCAGAGATCGGGACAGGCGGGGGGGGATCCCAGAGTTCGGGACAGACGGGGGGGGGATCCCAGAGTTCGGGGCAGGCGGGGGGGGGATCCCAGAGTTCGGGACAGACGGGGGGGGATCCCAGAGTTCGGGACAGACGTGGGAGGGATCCCAGAGTTCGGGACAGACGGGGGTGGATCCCAGAGTTCGGGACAGACGGGGGGGTGGATCCCAGAGTTCGGGACAGAAGGTGGGGGGATCCCAGAGTTCGGGACAGACGGGGGGGGGGATCTCAGAGTTCGGGGCAGGTGGGGGTGGATCCCAGAGTTCGGGGCAGATAGGGGGGGATCCCAGAGTTCGGGGCAGGCGGGGGGGGATCCCAGAGTTCGGGACAGAGAGGGGGGGGATCCAGAGTTCGGGGCAGATGGGGGGGGGATCCCAGAGTTCGGGACAGACAGGGGGGTGGGATCTCAGAGTTCGGGACAGACGGGGGGGGGGATCCCAGAGTTCGGGGCAGACGGGGGGGGATCCCAGAGTTCGGGACAGACGGCGGGGGGATCCCAGAGTTTGGGACAGACGGGGGGGGGGATCCCAGAGTTCGGGACAGAGAGGTGGGGATCCCAGAGTTCGGGGCAGATGGGGGGGGATCCCAGAGTTCGGGACAGACAGGGGGTGGGATCTCAGAGTTAGGGGCAGACGGGGGGGGGAATCCCAGAGTTCGGGGCAGACGGGGGGGGGATCCCAGAGTTCGGGACAGGTGGGGGAGGAATCCCAGAGTTCGGGCAGACGGGGGGGGGATCCCAGAGTTCGGGGCAGACGGGGGGGGATCCCAGAGTTCGGGCAGACGGGGGGGGATCCCAGAGTTCGGGACAGACGGGGGGGGGGGATCCCAGAGTTCGGGACAGACGGGGGGGGGATCCCAGAGTTCGGGACAGACGGGGGGGGTGGATCCAGAGTTCGGGACAGAAGGTGGGGGGATCCCAGAGTTCGGGACAGACGGGGGGGGGGGATCTCAGAGTTCGGGCAGGTGGGGGCGGATCCCAGAGTTCGGGGCAGATAGGTGGGGGGATCCCAGAGTTCGGGCAGGCGGGGGGGGATCCCAGAGTTCGGGGCAGATGGGGGGGGGGATCCCAGAGTTCGGACAGACAGGGGGGTGGGATCTCAGAGTTCGGGACAGACGGGGGGGGGGATCCCAGAGTTCGGGGCAGACGGGGGGGGATCCCAGAGTTCGGGACAGACGGGGGTGGGGGGATCCCAGAGTTTGGGACAGACGGGGGGGGGGATCCCAGAGTTCGGGACAGAGAGGTGGGGATCCCAGAGTTCGGGGCAGATGGGGGGGGATCCAGAGTTCGGGACAGACAGGGGGGTGGGATCTCAGAGTTCGGGGCAGACGGGGGGGGGAATCCCAGAGTTCGGGGCAGACGGGGGGGGATCCAGAGTTCGGGACAGGTGGGGGAGGAATCCCAGAGTTCGGGGCAGACGGGGGGGGGATCCCAGAGTTCGGGGCAGACGGGGGGGGGGATCCCAGAGTTCGGGGCAGACGGGGGGGGATCCCAGAGTTCGGGGCAGACGGGGGGGGGGGATCCCAGAGTTTGGGGCAGACGGGGGGGGGATCCCAGAGTTCGGGACAGACGGGGGGGGGGATCCCAGAGTTCGGGGAGGGTGGGGGGGGATCCCAGAGTTCGGGGCAGACGGGGGGGGATCCCAGAGTTTGGGACAGACGGGGGGGGGGGATCCCAGAGTTCGGGGAGGGTGGGGGGGGATCCCAGAGTTCGGGACAGACGGGGGGGGGGGGGGGGATCCCAGAGTTCGGGGCAGACGGAATGCGGTTTCCGGACCGGACCTGTGCTTTCAACTCCTGCTTCTACCACTTCTACTGGAAGCTCGTTCCACACAGCTACCACTCTCTGAGTAAAGAAGTTTCCCCTCGTGTTACCCTAAACTTTTGCCCCCTAACTCCCAACTCATGTCCTCTTGTTTGAATCTCCCCTACTCTCAATGGAAAAAGCCTATCCACATCAACTCTATCTATCCCCTCATAATTTTAAATACCTCTATCAAGTCCCCCCCTCAACCTCCTACGCTCCAAAGAATAAAGACCGAACTTTTTCAACCTTTCCCTGTGACTCAGGTGCTGAAACCCAGGTAACATTCGAGTAAATCTTCTCTGTACTCTCTCTATTTTGTTGACATCTTTCCTATAATTCAGTGACCAGAACTGTACACAATACTCCAAATTCGCCTCACCGATGCCTTGTACAATTTTAACATTACATCCCAACTCCTATACTCAATGCTCTGATTTATAAAGGCCAGCATACCAAAAGCTTTCTTCACCACCCTATCTACATGAGATTCCACCTTCAGGGAACTATGCACCACTATTCCGAGATCACTCTGTTCTACTGCATTCCTCAATGCCCTAACATTTACCATGTACGATTAGCCTTTTGATTACAATTAATTTAACAATTACAGACGGAAACAGGCCATCTCTGCCCTTCTAGTCCGTGCCGAACGCTGACTCTCACCTAGTCCCACTGGCCCATATAACCATATCACAATTACAGCACGGAAACAGGCCATCTCGGCCCTTCTAGTCCGTGCCAAACGCTGACTCTCACCTAGTCCCACCGACATGCACTCAGCCCATAACCCTCCATTCCAGTGTCTCCCTTCATCCCCCCCTCACCCACCTTCCCCTCACTGGTCCCACCTCTCACCTCCCAGTGTCTCCCTTCATCCCCCCTCTCCCCCTCCCACCCACCTTCCCCCTCACTGGTCCCACCTCTCACCTCCCAGTGTCTCCCTTCATCCCCCCTCTCCCCACCCACCCACCTTCCCCCTCACTGGTCCCACCTCTCACCTCCCAGTGTCTCCCTTCATCCCCCCTCTCCCCCACCCACCCACCTTCCCCCTCACTGGTCCCACCTCTCACCTCCCAGTGTCTCCCTTCATCCCCCCTCTCCCCCACCCACCCACCTTCCCCCTCACTGATCCACCTCTCACCTCCCAGTGTCCCCCTTCATCCCCCCTCTCCCCCACCCACCCACCTTCCCCCTCACTGATCCCACCTCTCACCTCCCAGTGTCCCCCTTCATCCCCCCTCTCCCTCACCCACCCACCTTCCCCCTCACTGGTCCCACCTCTCACCTCCCAGTGTCTCCCTTCATCCCCCCTCTCCCTCACCCACCCACCTTCCCCCTCACTGGTCCCACCTCTCACCTCCCAGTATCTCCCTTCATCCCCCCTCTCCCTCACCTACCCACCTTCCCCCTCACTGGTCCCACCTCTCACCTCCCAGTGTTTCCCTTCATCCCCCTCTCCCCCTCCCACCCACCTTCCCCCTCACTGGTCCCACCTCTCACCTCCCAGTGTCTCCCTTCATCCCCCCTCTCCCTCACCCACCCACCTTCCCCCTCACTGGTCCCACCTCTCACCTCCAGTGTCTCCCTTCATCCCCCTCTCCCCCACCCACCCACCTTCCCCCTCACTGGTCCCACCTCTCACCTCCCAGTGTCTCCCTTCATCCCCCCTCTCCCCCACCCACCCACCTTCCCCCTCACTGATCCCACCTCTCACCTCCCAGTGTCTCCCTTCATCCCCCCTCTCCCTCACCCACCCAACTTCCCCCTCACTGGTCCCACCTCTCACCTCCCAGTGTCCCCCTTCATCCCCCCTCTCCCCCACCCACCCACCTTCCCCCTCACTGATCCCAGCTCTCACCACCCCAGAGTCTCCCTTCATCCCCCCTCTCCCTCACCCACCCACCTTCCCCCTCACTGATCCCACCTCTCACCTCCCCAGAGTCTCCCTTCATCCCCCCCTCCCCCACCCACCCTCTGCATTCCTCAATGCCCGACCATTTACCATGTCTGTCCTATTTGGATTATTCCCACCAAAATGTAGCACCTCACACTGATCAGCATTAAACTCCATCTGCCATCGTTCAGCCCACTCTTCTAACTGGCCTAAATCTCTCTGCAAACTGTGAAAACCGACTTCAAAACTAGCATCCCCATGTCTCTCTCTCTCTCTCTGTCTGCCCCTCCTTCTTTCTTTCTCTCTCTCTCTCCCTCTTCCCCTTCTCACCCCCCCTCCTCATTGTCTCCCACTCCCTCTCCCGTCTCCCTCTGTGAATCAATCCCTCGCTCCCGCCCACCCTTACCTGAGGGCAGAGTACCGGGTTGAATCGACCCACTGTGAGGCCCGCATTGAGGAACTGCAGAGGGACGGGGGTACACGTTAGGGGAGGCCTCGTCGTTCACCCCTTCCCCGTTACCCCCCCCCCACCCACCAACCTGTCTTCCGCCACCGTTGATCTCCGCCACTGCAGCCCACTTTTCGAGTCCAACCATCCGGCTGCATCACCCTCCGAGCCGGTCCCCTCTGCCCGAGTTTGACCGTATCCCTCTGAACCTTTCCTATCCGTGTCCCAGTCCGAGTGTCATTAATGTACCCGCCTCGACCACTTCCTCCGGCAGCTCCTTCCACAGACGGACCACCCGTATCCCTCCAAACCTTTCCTATCCGTGTCCCTGTCCGAGTGTCGTTAATGTACCCGCCTCGACCACTTCCTCCGGCAGCTCCTTCCACAGACGGACCACCCGTATCCCTCTAAACCTTTCCTGTCCCTGTCCCTGTCCGAGTGTCGTTAATGTACCCGCCTCGACCACTTCCTCCGGCAGCTCCTTCCACAGACGGACCACCCGTACCCCTCTAAACCTTTCCTATCCGTGTCCCTGTCCGAGTGTCGTTAATGTACCCGCCTCGACCACTTCCTCCGGCAGCTCCTTCCACAGACAGACCACCCGTATCCCTCTGAACCTTTCCTATCCGTGTCCCTGTCCGAGTGTCGTTAATGTACCCGCCTCGACCACTTCCTCTGGCAGCTCCTTCCACAGACGGACCACCCGTATCCCTCTGAACCTTTCCTATCCGTGTCCCTGTCCGAGTGTCATTAATGTACCCGCCTCGTCCACTTCCTCCGGCAGCTCCTTCCTCAGACGGACCACCCGTATCCCTCTGAACCTTTCCTATCCGTGTCCCTGTCCGAGTGTCGTTAATGTACCCGCCTCGACCACTTCCTCCGGCAGCTCCTTCCACAGACGGACCACCCGTATCCCTCTGAAGCTTTCCTATCCGTGTCCCTGTCTGAGTGTCGTTAATGTACCCGCCTCGACCACTTCCTCCGGCAGCTCCTTCCACAGACGGACCACCCGTATCCTTCTAAACCTTTCCTATCCGTGTCCCTGTCCGAGTGTCGTTAATGTACCCGCCTCGACCACTTCCTCCGGCAGCTCCTTCCACAGACGGACCACCCGTATCCCTCCAAACCTTTCCTATCCGTGTCCCTGTCCGAGTGTCGTTAATGTACCTGCCTCGACCACTTCCTCTGGCAGCTCCTTCCACAGACGGACCCCCCGTATCCCTCTAAACCTTTCCTATCCGTGTCCCTGTCCGAGTGTCGTTAATGTACCCGCCTCGACCACTTCCTCCGGCAGCTCCTTCCACAGACGGACCACCCTCCGGGGGAAACCGTCGCCCCTCGGGTCCCTCTCCCCCCCTCACCTCAACCCTGTACCCTCCGGTTCTCGATTCCCCGACCGTGGGGAAAAGGCTGTGCACACTCACCCTATCTGTGCCCCTAGTGGTTTTATACCCCACTGTCAGGCCACCCCTACCCTCCAGGGAATAAACACCCAACCTCCCTCCGTAACTCAGTCCCTCGAGTCCCAGCAACAGCCTCGTAAACCTCCCTCCAACTCCATGGCCTCTCACCCCCCCCCACTCCACCTGCAAGCACAGGGGTATATATTTACGAGGAGTACCGGGATATTTCCCCTCCGGGGGTAAATGCCCAATGCTGGAGGGGTGAGAGGGAGTAATTTCGTAGGAGAGGAGATGGGCAAGTTTGTTTTTTTCAGGCGGAGAGAGGCAAACAGAGACACGAAACCGAGGGAGAAGGGGCAGTTTAGTTTAGTTAAGCGCTATTTTAATTAGTTTGGGATTAATTACACAGGTGGATGGCGCACCAGACGCTCTCGGTCAGCGGGCTGGAAACCTGGCACCTACCTTGGCCATTTGCAGGACGGTGGGGCTGCCGGCCACCGAGGACACGGTCATCGTCCCGCAACAGCTCCCGGCTTTCGTCCTGCGGGAAGGAGAGGAGCCCGAGACCGGGGGGTCCCGGGATCAGGTGGGTAGAACACACCCCGGAACCCGTCCCACACCCGGGGTAACTCCCCGCGGTACACACCCCGGAACCCGTCCCACACCCGGGGTAACTCCCCGCGGTACACACCCCGGAACCCCTCCCACACCCGGGGTAACTCCCCGCGGTACACACCCCGGAACCCCTCCCACACCCGGGGTAACTCCCCGCGGTACACACCCCGGAACCCCTCCCACACCCGGGGAAACTCCCCGCGGTACACACCCCGGAACCCCTCCCACACCCGGGGTAACTCCCCGCGGTACACACCACGGAACCCCTCCCACACCCGGGGTAACTCCCCGCGGTACACACCCCGGAACCCGTCCCACACCCGGGGTAACTCCCTGCGGTACACACCCCGGAACCCCTCCCACACCCGGGTTAACTCCCCGCGGTACACACCCCCGGAACCCCTCCCACACCCGGGGTAACTCCCCGCGGTACACACCCCGGAACCCCTCCCACACACGGGGTAACTCCCCGCGGTACACACCCCGGAACCCCTCCCACACCCGGGGTAACACCCCGCGGTACACACCCCGGAACCCCTCCCACACCCGGGGTAACTCCCCGCGGTACACACCCCGGAACCCCTCCCACACCCGGGGTAACTCCCCGCTGTACACACCCAGGAACCCCTCCCACACCCGGGGTAACTCCCCGCGGTGCACACCCCGGAACCCCTCCCACACCCGGGGTAACTCCCCGCGGTACACACCCCGGAACCCCTCCCACACCCGGGGTAACTCCCCGCGGTACACACCCCGGAACCCCTCCCACACCCGGGGTAACTCCCCGCGGTACACACCCCGGAACCCCTCCCACACCCGGGGTAACTCCCCGCGGTACACACCCCGGAAGCCCTCCCACACCCGGGGTAACTCCCCGCGGTACACACCCCGGAACCCCTCCCACACCCGGGGTAACTCCCCGCGGTACACACCCCGGAACCCCTCCCACACCCGGGGTAACTCCCCGCGGTACACACCACGGAACCCCTCCCACACCCGGGGTAACTCCCCGCGGTACACACCCCGGAACCCCTCCCACAACCGGGGTAACTCCCCGCGGTACACACCCCGGAACCCCTCCCACACCCGGGTTAACTCCCCGCGGTACACACCCCAGAACCCCTCCCACACCCGGGGTAACTCCCCGCGGTACACACCCCAGAACCCCTCCCACACCCGGGGTAACTCCCCGCGGTGCACACCCCGGAACCCCTCCCACACCCGGGGTAACTCCCCGCGGTACACACCCCGGAACCCGTCCCACACCCGGGGTAACTCCCCGCGGTACACACCCCGGAACCCGTCCCACACCCGGGGTAACTCCCCGCGGTACACACCCCGGAACCCCTCCCACACCCGGGGTAACTCCCCGCGGTACACACCCCGGAACCCCTCCCACACCCGGGGTAACTCCCCGCGGTACACACCCCGGAACCCCTCCCACACCCGGGGTAACTCCCCGCGGTACACACCCCGGAACCCCTCCCACACCCGGGGTAACTCCCCGCGGTACACACCCCGGAACCCCTCCCACAACTGGGGTAACTCCCCGCGGTGCACACCCCGGAACCCCTCCCACACCCGGGGTAAATCCCCGCGGTACACACCCCGGAACCCCTCCCACACCCGGGGTAACTCCCCGCGGTACACACCCCGGAACCCCTCCCACACACGGGGTAACTCCCCGCGGTACACACCCCGGAACCCCTCCCACACCCGGGGTAACTCCCCGCGGTACACACCCCGGAACCCCTCCCACACCTGGGTTAACTCCCCGCGGTACACACCCCGGAACCCCTCCCACACCCGGGGTAACTCCCCGCGGTACACACCCCGGAACCCCTCCCACACCCGGGGTAACTCCCCGCGGTGCACACCCCGGAACCCCTTCCACACCCCGGAACCCCTCCCACACCCGGGGTAACTCCCCGCGGTACACACCCCGGAACCCCTCCCACACCCGGGGTAACTCCCCGCGGTACACACCCCGGAACCCCTCCCACACCCGGGGTAACTCCCCGCGGTACACACCCCGGAACCCCTTCCACACCCCGGAACCCCTCCCACACCCGGGGTAACTCCCCGCGGTACACACCCCGGAACCCGTCCCACACCCGGGGTAACTCCCCGCGGTACACACCCCGGAACCCCTCCCACACCCCGGAACCCCTCCCACACCCGGGGTAACTCCCCCTCACTCACCGCAGCAGGAGTCTCACTGCCCGCCGTCCCAAATGCTTGACAGAGAGGAGGACGTTCCCCACCAGAGGGTCCCAGGCGTAGAAGTTGTAGTGTTCCTGTGGGGTCGGGGGGTGGGGAGATGGGCAGAGGGTGAGTTTGTGTTGGCGCACAGCCCGCTGTGGTCAATAATAAAAATAAATCAAAGCAGCACCTCCGTCGGGATGAAATGAGAGGGGAAGAAGCTGTTCCTGAATCGCTGAGTGTGTGTCTTCAGGCTCCTGTACCCCCTCCCTGATGGCAGAGGGGAAGAAGCTGTTCCTGAATCGCTGAGTGTGTGTCTTCAGGCTCCTGTACCCCCTCCCTGATGGCAGAGGGGAAGAAGCTGTTCCTGAATCGCTGAGTGTGTGTCTTCAGGCTCCTGTACCTCCTCCCTGATGGCAGAGGGGAAGAAGCTGTTCCTGAATCGCTGAGTGTGTGTCTTCAGGCTCCTGTACCTCCTCCCTGATGGCAGAGGGGAAGAAGCTGTTCCTGAATCGCTGAGTGTGTGTCTTCAGGCTCCTGTACCTCCTCCCTGATGGCAGAGGGGAAGAAGCTGTTCCTGAATCGCTGAGTGTGTGTCTTCAGGCTCCTGTACCCCCTCCCTGATGGCAGAGGGGAAGAAGCTGTTCCTGAATCGCTGAGTGTGTGTCTTCAGGCTCCTGTACCTCCTCCCTGATGGCAGAGGGGAAGAAGCTGTTCCTGAATCGCTGAGTGTGTGTCTTCAGGCTCCTGTACCTCCTCCCTGATGGCAGAGGGGAAGAAGCTGTTCCTGAATCGCTGAGTGTGTGTCTTCAGGCTCCTGTACCTCCTCCCTGATGGCAGAGGGGAAGAAGCTGTTCCTGAATCGCTGAGTGTGTGTCTTCAGGCTCCTGTACCTCCTCCCTGATGGCAGAGGGGGAGAAGCTGTTCCTGAATCGTTGAGTGTGTGTCTTCAGGCTCCTGTACCTCCTCCCTGATGGCAGAGGGGAAGAAGCTGTTCCTGAATCGTTGAGTGTGTGTCTTCAGGCTCCTGTACCCCCTCCCTGATGGCAGAGGGGAAGAAGCTGTTCCTGAATCACTGAGTGTGTGTCTTCAGGCTCCTGTACCCCCTCCCTGATGGCAGAGGGGAAGAAGCTGTTCCTGAATCGCTGAGTGTGTGTCTTCAGGCTCCTGTACCTCCTCCCTGATGGCAGAGGGGAAGAAGCTGTTCCTGAATCGTTGAGTGTGTGTCTTCAGGCTCCTGTACCCCCTCCCTGATGGCAGAGGGGAAGAAGCTGTTCCTGAATCGCTGAGTGTGTGTCTTCAGGCTCCTGTACCTCCTCCCTGATGGCAGAGGGGAAGAAGCTGTTCCTGAATCGCTGAGTGTGTGTCTTCAGGCTCCTGTACCTTCTCCCTGATGGCAGAGGGGCAGAAGCTGTTCCTGAATCGCTGAGTGTGTGTCTTCAGGCTCCTGTACCTCCTCCCTGATGGCAGAGGGGAAGAAGCTGTTCCTGAATCACTGAGTGTGTGTCTTCAGGCTCCTGTACCTCCTCCCTGATGGCAGAGGGGGAGAAGCTGTTCCTGAATCGCTGAGTGTGTGTCTTCAGGCTCCTGTACCTCCTCCCTGATGGCAGAGGGGAAGAAGCTGTTCCTGAATCGTTGAGTGTGTGTCTTCAGGCTCCTGTACCCCCTCCCTGATGGCAGAGGGGAAGAAGCTGTTCCTGAATCGCTGAGTGTGTGTCTTCAGGCTCCTGTACCTCCTCCCTGATGGCAGAGGGGAAGAAGCTGTTCCTGAATCACTGAGTGTGTGTCTTCAGGCTCCTGTACCTCCTCCCTGATGGCAGAAGCTGTTCCTGAATCGTTGAGTGTGTGTTTTCGGGCTCCTGTACCTCCTCCCTGATGGCAGAGGGGAAGAAGCTATTCCTGAATCACTGAGTGTGTGTCTTCAGGCTCCTGTACCTCCTCCCTGATGGCAGAAGCTGTTCCTGAATCGCTGAGTGTGTGTCTTCAGGCTCCTGTACCTCCTCCCTGATGGCAGAGGGGAAGAAGCTGTTCCTGAATCACTGAGTGTGTGTCTTCAGGCTCCTGTACCTCCTCCCTGATGGCAGAGGGGAAGAAGCTGTTCCTGAATCGTTGAGGGTGTGTCTTCAGGCTCCTGTACCTTCTCCCTGATGGCAGAGGGGGAGAAGCTGTTCCTGAATCGTTGAGTGTGTGTCTTCAGGCTCCTGTACCCCCTCCCTGATGGCAGAGGGGAAGAAGCTGTTCCTGAATCGCTGAGTGTGTGTCTTCAGGCTCCTGTACCTCCTCCCTGATGGCAGAGGGGAAGAAGCTGTTCCTGAATCGCTGAGTGAGTGTCTTCAGGCTCCTGTACCCCCTCACTGATGGCAGAGGGGAAGAAGCTGTTCCTGAATCATTGAGTGTGTGTCTTCAGGCTCCTGTACCCCCTCCCTGATGGCAGAGGGGGAGAAGCTGTTCCTGAATCGCTGAGCGTGTGTCTTCAGGCTCCTGTACCTCCTCCCTGATGGCAGAGGGGAAGAAGCTGTTCCTGAATCGCTGAGTGTGTGTCTTCAGGCTCCTGTACCCCCTCCCTGATGGTAGAGGGGAAGAAGCTGTTCCTGAATCAGGGAAGAGGTACAGGAGCCTGAAGACACACACTCAGCGATTCAGGAACAGCTTCTTCCCCTCTGCCATCAGGGAGGAGGTACAGGAGCCGGAAGACACACACTCAGCGATTCAGGAACAGCTTCTTCCCCTCTGCCATCAGGGAGGAGGTACAGGAGCCTGAAGACACACACTCAGCGATTCAGGAACAGCTTCTCCCCCTCTGCCATCAGGGAGGAGATACAGGAGCCGGAAGACACACACTCAGCGATTCAGGAACAGCTTCTTCCCCTCTGCCATCAGGGAGGAGGTACAGGAGCCTGAAGACACACACTCAGCGATTCAGGAACAGCTTCTTCCCCTCTGCCATCAGGGAGGAGGTACAGGAGCCTGAAGACACACGCTCAACGATTCAGGAACAGCTTCTGCCCCTCTGCCATCAGGGAGGAGGTACAGGAGCCTGAAGACACACACTCAGCGATTCAGGAACAGCTTCTTCCCCTCTGCCATCAGGGTGGAGGTACAGGAGCCTGAAGACACACACTCAGCGATTCAGGAACAGCTTCTTCCCCTCCGCCATCAGGGAGGAGGTACAGGAGCCTGAAGACACACACTCAACGATTCAGGAACAGCTTCTTCCCCTCTGCCATCAGGGAGGGGGTACAGGAGCCTGAAGACACACACTCAGCGATTCAGGAACAGCTTCTCCCCCTCTGCCATCAGGGAGGAGGTACAGGAGCCTGAAGACACACACTCAGCGATTCAGGAACAGCTTCTTCCCCTCTGCCATCAGGGAGGGGGTACAGGAGCCTGAAGACACACACTCAGCGATTCAGGAACAGCTTCTTCCCCTATGCCAACCGGTTCCTGAATGGACATTGACCCCTCGTTTTATAAATACATATCATTTCTGTTTACTTGCATGATTTTTAAAACCAATTCAATATACATATACTCTCATCGATTGATAGATAGATGGATGGACAGAGAGATAGACAGATAGATAGAGAGAGACAGGTAGATAGATAGATGGACAGAGAGATACATTGTGTGATAGACAGAGATAGACAGAGAGAGAGAGAGAGACAGATAGATAGATGGACAGATGGATAGATAGATAGGGACTGGTAGATGGATAGTTGGACAGAGATAGATAGATAGATAGATGGACAGAGAGTTAGAAAGATAGATGGACAGACAGATAGATGGATAGATGGACAGAGAGATAGATAGATGGATAGATGGACAGAGAGATAGATAGATGGATAGATGGTCAGAGATAGATAGATGGATGGACAGACAGATAGAGAGATAGATGGACAGACAGATAGATAGATAGATGGACAGATAGACAGAGAGATAGATGGACAGAGAGATAGATAGATAGAGATAGATGGACAGAGAAAAAGATGGATAGATGGACAGGCAGATAGATGGATAGATGGACAGACAGATAGATAGATGGATGGACAGAGAGATAGATGGATAGATGGACAGATAGATAGATGGATAGATGGACAGACAGATAGGTGGATAGATGGACAGACAGATAGATAGATGGATGGACAGAGAGATAGATGGATAGATGGACAGACAGATAGATGGATAGATGGACAGAGATATAGATGGATAGATGGACAGAGAGATGGATGGATAGATGGACAGAGAGATGGATAGAAAGATGGACAGAGAGATAGATAGATGGACAGAGAGATAGATGGATAGATGGGCAGAGATAGATGGATAGATGGACAGAGAGATGGATGGATAGATGGACAGAGAGATGGATAGAAAGATGGACAGAGAGATAGATAGATAGATGGACAGAGAAATAGATAGATAGATAGATGGACAGACAGACAGATGGATAGATGGACAGAGAGATAGATGGATAGATGGACAGAGATATAGATGGATAGATGGACAGAGAGATAGATGGTCAGACAGATACAGAGATAGATGGACAGAGATATAGATGGATAGATGGAGAGACAGACAGATGGATAGATGGACAGACAGATAGAGAGATAGATGGACAGAGATATAGATGGATAGATGGACACAGATAGATGAATAGATGGACAGACAGATAGAGGGATAGATGGACAGGGATATAGATGGAAAGATGGACAGTAAGATAGATATAGATGGACACAGAGATAGATGGATAGATGGACAGACAGATAGATGGATAGATGGACAGAGAGATAGATGGATAGATGGTCAGACAGATAGAGAGATAGATGGACAGAGATATAGATGGATAGATGGACAGACAGATGGATAGATGGACAGACATAGAGAGATAGATGGACAGAGATATAAATGGATAGATGGACAGACAGACAGATAGATGGACAGATGGACAGAGATACAGATGGATAGATGGATGGACAGACAGATAGATGGATAGATGGACAGAGATATAGATGGATAGATGGACAGACAGATAGATGGATAGATGGACAGAGATATAGATGGATAGAGATATAGAGAGATAGATGGACAGAGATATAGATGGATAGATGGACAGACAGATAGATGGATAGATGGACAGATGGATAGATGGACAGACAGATAGATGGAAAGATGGACAGACAGATAGATGGAAAGATGGACAGACAGATGGAGAGTTGGACAGACAGATAGATGGATAGATGGACAGACAGATAGATGGAAAGTTGGACAGACAGATAGATGGAAAGATGGACAGACAGATAGATGGAGAGATGGACAGACAGATAGATGGATAGATGGACAGACAGACAAATGGATAGATGGACAGAGAGACAGATGGATAGATGGACAGACAGATAGAGAGATAGATGGACAGAGATATAGATGGATAGATGGACACAGATAGATGAATAGATGGACAGACAGATAGAGGGATAGATGGACAGGGATATAGATGGAAAGATGGACAGTCAGATAGATATAGATGGACACAGAGATAGATGGATAGATGGACAGACAGATAGATGGATAGATGGACAGAGAGATAGATGGATAGATGGTCAGACAGATAGAGAGATAGATGGACAGAGATATAGATGGATAGATGGACAGAGAGATAGATGGATAGATGGACAGACAGATAGATGGATAGATGGACAGAGATATAGATGGATAGAGATATAGAGAGATAGATGGACAGAGATATAGATGGATAGATGGACAGACAGATAGATGGATAGATGGACAGATGGATAGATGGACAGACAGATAGATGGAAAGATGGACAGACAGATAGATGGAAAGATGGACAGACAGATGGAGAGTTGGACAGACAGATAGATGGATAGATGGACAGACAGATAGATGGAAAGTTGGACAGACAGATAGATGGAAAGATGGACAGACAGATAGATGGAGAGATGGACAGACAGATAGATGGATAGATGGACAGACAGACAAATGGATAGATGGACAGACAGACAGATGGATAGATGGACAGACAGATAGAGCGATAGATGGACAGAGATATAGATGGATAGATGGACACAGATAGATGAATAGATGGACAGACAGATAGAGGGATAGATGGACAGGGATATAGATGGAAAGATGGACAGTCAGATAGATATAGATGGACACAGAGATAGATGGATAGATGGACAGACAGATAGATGGATAGATGGACAGAGAGATAGATGGATAGATGGTCAGACAGATAGAGAGATAGATGGACAGAGATATAGATGGATAGATGGACAGACAGACAGATGGATAGATGGACAGACAGATAGAGAGATAGATGGACAGAGATATAAATGGATAGATGGACAGACAGACAGATAGATGGATAGATGGACAGAGATACAGATGGATAGATGGACAGACAGACAGATAGATGGATAGATGGACAGAGATACAGATGGATAGATGGATGGACAGACAGATAGATGGATAGATGGACAGAGATATAGATGGATAGATGGACAGACAGATAGATGGATAGATGGACAGAGATATAGATGGATAGAGATATAGAGAGATAGATGGACAGAGATATAGATGGATAGATGGACAGACAGATAGATGGATAGATGGACAGATGGATAGATGGACAGACAGATAGATGGAAAGATGGACAGACAGATAGATGGAAAGATGGACAGACAGATGGAGAGTTGGACAGACAGATAGATGGATAGATGGACAGACAGATAGATGGAAAGTTGGACAGACAGATAGATGGAAAGATGGACAGACAGATAGATGGAGAGATGGACAGACAGATAGATGGATAGATGGACAGACAGACAAATGGATAGATGGACAGAGAGACAGATGGATAGATGGACAGACAGATAGAGAGATAGATGGACAGAGATATAGATGGATAGATGGACACAGATAGATGAATAGATGGACAGACAGATAGAGGGATAGATGGACAGGGATATAGATGGAAAGATGGACAGTCAGATAGATATAGATGGACACAGAGATAGATGGATAGATGGACAGACAGATAGATGGATAGATGGACAGAGAGATAGATGGATAGATGGTCAGACAGATAGAGAGATAGATGGACAGAGATATAGATGGATAGATGGACAGAGAGATAGATGGATAGATGGACAGACAGATAGATGGATAGATGGACAGAGATATAGATGGATAGAGATATAGAGAGATAGATGGACAGAGATATAGATGGATAGATGGACAGACAGATAGATGGATAGATGGACAGATGGATAGATGGACAGACAGATAGATGGAAAGATGGACAGACAGATAGATGGAGAGATGGACAGACAGATAGATGGATAGATGGACAGACAGACAAATGGATAGATGGACAGACAGACAGATGGATAGATGGACAGACAGATAGAGAGATAGATGGACAGAGATATAGATGGATAGATGGATGGACAGACAGATAGATGGATAGATGGACAGAGATATAGATGGATAGATGGACAGACAGATAGATGGATAGATGGACAGAGATATAGATGGATAGAGATATAGAGAGATAGATGGACAGAGATATAGATGGATAGATGGACAGACAGATAGATGGATAGATGGACAGATGGATAGATGGACAGACAGATAGATGGAAAGATGGACAGACAGATAGATGGAAAGATGGACAGACAGATGGAGAGTTGGACAGACAGATAGATGGATAGATGGACAGACAGATAGATGGAAAGTTGGACAGACAGATAGATGGAAAGATGGACAGACAGATAGATGGAGAGATGGACAGACAGATAGATGGATAGATGGACAGACAGACAAATGGATAGATGGACAGAGAGACAGATGGATAGATGGACAGACAGATAGAGAGATAGATGGACAGAGATATAGATGGATAGATGGACACAGATAGATGAATAGATGGACAGACAGATAGAGGGATAGATGGACAGGGATATAGATGGAAAGATGGACAGTCAGATAGATATAGATGGACACAGAGATAGATGGATAGATGGACAGACAGATAGATGGATAGATGGACAGAGAGATAGATGGATAGATGGTCAGACAGATAGAGAGATAGATGGACAGAGATATAGATGGATAGATGGACAGAGAGATAGATGGATAGATGGACAGACAGATAGATGGATAGATGGACAGAGATATAGATGGATAGAGATATAGAGAGATAGATGGACAGAGATATAGATGGATAGATGGACAGACAGATAGATGGATAGATGGACAGATGGATAGATGGACAGACAGATAGATGGAAAGATGGACAGACAGATAGATGGAGAGATGGACAGACAGATAGATGGATAGATGGACAGACAGACAAATGGATAGATGGACAGACAGACAGATGGATAGATGGACAGACAGATAGAGAGATAGATGGACAGAGATATAGATGGATAGATGGACACAGATAGATGAATAGATGGACAGACAGATAGAGGGATAGATGGACAGGGATATAAATGGAAAGATGGACAGTCAGATAGATATAGATGGACACAGAGATAGATGGATAGATGGACAGACAGATAGATGGATAGATGGACAGAGAGATAGATGGATAGATGGTCAGACAGATAGAGAGATAGATGGACAGAGATATAGATGGATAGATGGACAGACAGACAGATGGATAGATGGACAGACAGATAGAGAGATAGATGGACAGAGATATAAATGGATAGATGGACAGACAGACAGATAGATGGATAGATGGACAGAGATACAGATGGATAGATGGACAGACAGACAGATAGATGGATAGATGGACAGAGATACAGATGGATAGATGGATGGACAGACAGATAGATGGATAGATGGACAGAGATATAGATGGATAGATGGACAGACAGATAGATGGATAGATGGACAGAGATATAGATGGATAGAGATATAGAGAGATAGATGGACAGAGATATAGATGGATAGATGGACAGACAGATAGATGGATAGATGGACAGATGGATAGATGGACAGACAGATAGATGGAAAGATGGACAGACAGATAGATGGAAAGATGGACAGACAGATGGAGAGTTGGACAGACAGATAGATGGATAGATGGACAGACAGATAGATGGAAAGTTGGACAGACAGATAGATGGAAAGATGGACAGACAGATAGATGGAGAGATGGACAGACAAATAGATGGATAGATGGACAGACAGACAAATGGATAGATGGACAGAGAGACAGATGGAAAGATGGACAGATATATAGATGGAAAGATGGACAGACAGATAGATGGATAGATGGACAGACAGATAGAGAGATAGATGGACAGAGAGATAGATGGATAGATGGACAGACAGATAGATGGATAGATGGACAGAGATATAGATGGATAGATGGACAGAGAGATGGATAGAAAGATGGACAGAGAGATAGATAGATGGACAGAGAGATAGATAGATGGATGGGCAGAGATAGATGGATAGATGGACAGAGAGATGGATGGATAGATGGACAGACAGATAGATGGATAGATGGACAGAGATAGAGAGATAGATGGACAGAGATATAGATGGAAAGATGGACAGAGAGATAGATGGAAAGATGGACAGACAGACTGATGGAAAGATGGACAGAGATATAGATGGACAGACAGAGAGATGGATAGATGGACAGACAGACAGATGGACAGATGGACAGACAGATAGATGGATAGATGGACAGAGATATAGATGGATAGATGGACAAACAGATAGATGGATAGATGGACAGAGAGATAGATGGAAAGATGGACAGAGAGATAGATGGATAGATGGACAGAGAGACAGATGGGAAGATGGACAGTCAGATAGATGGATAGATGGACAGACAGATAGAGAGATAGATGGACAGAGATATAGATGGAAAGATGGACAGAGATATAGATGGATAGATGGACAGACAGATAGAGAGATAGATGGACAGAGAGATAGATAGATGGATAGATGGACAGAGAGATAGATAGATGGATAGATGGTCAGAGATAGATAGATGGATAGAGGGACAGAGATAGATAGATAGATGGACAGACAGATAGATGGATAGATGGACAGACAGATAGAGAGATAGATGGACAGACAGATAGATAGATAGATGGACAGATAGACAGAGAGATAGATGGACAGAGAGATAGATAGATAGAGATAGATGGACAGAGAAAAAGATGGATATATGGACAGGCAGATAGATGGATAGATGGACAGACAGATAGATAGATGGATGCACAGAGAGATAGATGGATAGATGGACAGAGAGATAGATAGATGGATAGATGGACAGAGAGATAGATAGATGGATAGATGGTCAGAGATAGATAGATGGATGGACAGACAGATAGAGAGATAGATGGACAGACAGATAGATAGATAGATGGACAGATAGACAGAGAGATAGATGGACAGAGAGATAGATAGATAGAGATAGAGGGACAGAGAAAAAGATGGATAGATGGACAGGCAGATAGATGGATAGATGGACAGACAGATAGATAGATGGATGGACAGAGAGATAGATGGATAGATGGACAGATAGATAGATGGATAGATGGACAGACAGATAGATGGATAGATGGACAGACAGATAGATAGATGGATGGACAGAGAGATAGATGGATAGATGGACAGACAGATAGATGGATAGATGGACAGAGATATAGATGGATAGATGGACAGAGAGATGGATGGATAGATGGACAGAGAGATGGATAGAAAGATGGACAGAGAGATAGATAGATGGACAGAGAGATAGATGGATAGATGGGCAGAGATAGATGGATAGATGGACAGAGAGATGGATGGATAGATGGACAGAGAGATGGATAGAAAGATGGACAGAGAGATAGATAGATAGATGGACAGAGAAATAGATAGATAGATAGATGGACAGATGGATAGATGGACAGAGAGATAGATGGATAGATGGACAGAGATATAGATGGATAGATGGACAGAGAGATAGATGGTCAGACAGATAGAGAGATAGATGGACAGAGATATAGATGGATAGATGGACAGACAGACAGATGGATAGATGGACAGACAGTTAGAGAGATAGATGGACAGAGATATAGATGGATAGATGGACACAGATAGATGAATAGATGGACATACAGATAGAGAGATAGATGGACAGGGATATAGATGGAAAGATGGACAGTCAGATAGATATAGATGGACACAGAGATAGATGGATAGATGGACAGAGATATAGATGGATAGATGGACAGACAGATAGATGGATAGATGGACAGAGAGATAGATGGATAGATGGTCAGACAGATAGAGAGATAGATGGACAGAGATATAGATGGATAGATGGACAGAGAGACAGATGGATAGATGGACAGACAGATAGAGAGATAGATGGACAGAGATATAAATGGATAGATGGACAGACAGACAGATAGATGGATAGATGGACAGAGATACAGATGGATAGATGGACAGACAGACAGATAGATGGATAGATGGACAGAGATACAGATGGATAGATGGATGGACAGACAGATAGATGGATAGATGGACAGAGATATAGATGGATAGATGGACAGACAGATAGATGGATAGATGGACAGAGATATAGATGGATAGAGATATAGAGAGATAGATGGACAGAGATATAGATGGATAGATGGACAGACAGATAGATGGATAGATGGACAGATGGATAGATGGACAGACAGATAGATGGAAAGATGGACAGACAGATAGATGGAAAGATGGACAGACAACTGGAGAGTTGGACAGACAGATAGATGGATAGATGGACAGACAGATAGATGGAAAGTTGGACAGACAGATAGATGGAAAGATGGACAGACAGATAGATGGAGAGATGGACAGACAGATAGATGGATAGATGGACAGACAGACAAATGGATAGATGGACAGAGAGACAGATGGAAAGATGGACAGATATATAGATGGAAAGATGGACAGACAGATAGATGGATAGATGGACAGACAGATAGAGAGATAGATGGACAGAGAGATAGATGGATAGATGGACAGACAGATAGATGGATAGATGGACAGAGATATAGATGGATAGATGGACAGAGAGATGGATAGAAAGATGGACAGAGAGATAGATAGATGGACAGAGAGATAGATAGATAGATGGGCAGAGATAGATGGATAGATGGACAGAGAGATGGATGGATAGATGGACAGACAGATAGATGGATAGATGGACAGAGATAGAGAGATAGATGGACAGAGATATAGATGGAAAGATTGACAAACAGATAGATGGATAGATGGACAGAGAGATAGATGGAAAGATGGACAGAGAGATAGATGGATAGATGGACAGAGAGACAGATGGAAAGATGGACAGTCAGATAGATGGATAGATGGACAGACAGATAGATAGATGGATAGATGGTCAGAGATAGATGGATAGATGGACAGAGAGATGGATGGATAGATGGACAGAGAGATGGATAGAAAGATGGACAGAGAGATAGATAGATAGATGGACAGAGAAATAGATAGATAGATAGATGGACAGACAGACAGATGGATAGATGGACAGAGAGATAGATGGATAGATGGACAGAGACATAGATGGATAGATGGACAGAGAGATAGATGGTCAGACAGATAGAGAGATAGATGGACAGAGATATAGATGGATAGATGGACAGACAGACAGATGGATAGATGGACAGACAGATAGAGAGATAGATGGACAGAGATATAGATGGAAAGATGGACAGAGATATAGATGGATAGATGGACAGACAGATAGAGAGATAGATGGACAGAGAGATAGATAGATGGATAGATGGACAGAGAGATAGATAGATGGATAGATGGTCAGAGATAGATAGATGGATAGATGGACAGAGATAGATAGATAGATGGACAGACAGATAGATGGATAGATGGACAGACAGATAGAGAGATAGAAGGACAGACAGATAGATAGATAGATGGACAGATAGACAGAGAGATAGATGGACAGAGAGATAGATAGATAGAGATAGATGGACAGAGAAAAAGATGGATAGATGGACAGGCAGATAGATGGATAGATGGACAGACAGATAGATAGATGGATGGACAGAGAGATAGATGGATAGATGGACAGATAGATTGATGGATAGATGGACAGAGATAGATAGATAGATGGTCAGACAGATAGATGGATAGATGGGCAGACAGATAGAGAGATAGATGGACAGACAGATAGATAGATAGATGGACAGATAGACAGAGAGATAGATGGACAGAGAGATAGATAGATAGAGATAGATGGACAGAGAAAAAGATGGATAGATGGACAGGTAGATAGATGGATACATGGACAGACAGATAGATAGATGGATGGACAGAGAGATAGATGGATAGATGGACAGATAGATAGATGGATAGATGGACAGACAGATAGATGGATAGATGGACAGACAGATAGATAGATGGATGGACAGAGTGATAGATGGATAGATGGACAGACAGATAGATGGATAGATGGACAGAGATATAGATGGATAGATGGACAGAGAGATGGATGGATAGATGGACAGAGAGATGGATAGAAAGATGGACAGAGAGATAGATAGATGGGCAGAGATAGATGGATAGATGGACAGAGAGATGGATGGATAGATGGACAGACAGATAGATGGATAGATGGACAGACAGATAGATAGATGGATGGACAGAGTGATAGATGGATAGATGGACAGACAGATAGATGGATAGATGGACAGAGATATAGATGGATAGATGGACAGAGAGATGGATGGATAGATGGACAGAGAGATGGATAGAAAGATGGACAGAGAGATAGATAGATAGATGGACAGAGAAATAGATAGATAGATAGATGGACAGACAGACAGATGGATAGATGGACAGAGAGATAGATGGATAGATGGACAGAGATAGATGGATAGATGGACAGAGAGATAGATGGTCAGACAGATAGAGAGATAGATGGACAGAGATATAGATGGATAGATGGACAGACAGACAGATGGATAGATGGACAGACAGATAGAGAGATAGATGGACAGAGATATAGATGGATAGATGGACAGACAGATAGATGAATAGATGGACAGACAGATAGAGAGATAGATGGACAGGGATATAGATGGAAAGATGGACAGTCAGATAGATGGATAGATGGACACAGAGATAGATGGATAGATGGACAGAGATATAGATGGATAGATGGACAGACAGATAGATGGATAGATGGACAGAGAGATAGATGGATAGATGGTCAGACAGATAGAGAGATAGATGGACAGAGATATAGATGGATAGATGGACAGACAGACAGATGGATAGATGGACAGACAGATAGAGAGATAGATGGACAGAGATATAAATGCATAGATGGACAGACAGACAGATAGATGGATAGATGGACAGAGATACAGATGGATAGATGGACAGACAGACAGATAGATGGATAGATGGACAGAGATACAGATGGATAGATGGACAGACAGATAGATGGATAGATGGACAGAGATATAGACGGATAGATGGACAGACAGATAGATGGATAGATGGACAGAGATATAGATGGATAGAGATATAGAGAGATAGATGGACAGAGATATAGATGGATAGATGGACAGACAGATAGATGGATAGATGGACAGATGGATAGATGGACAGACAGATAGATGGAAAGATGGACAAACAGATGGAGAGTTGGACAGACAGATAGATGGATAGATGGACAGACAGATAGATGGAAAGTTGGACAGACAGATAGATGGAAAGATGGACAGACAGATAGATGGAGAGATGGACAGACAGATAGATGGATAGATGGACAGACAGACAAATGGATAGATGGACAGACAGACAGATGGAAAGATGGACAGATATATAGATGGAAAGATGGACAGAGAGATAGATAGATGGACAGAGAGATAGATAGATAGATAGATGGGCAGAGATAGATGGATAGATGGACAGAGAGATGGATGGATAGATGGACAGACAGATAGATGGATAGATGGACAAAGATAGAGAGATAGATGGACAGAGATATAGATGGAAAGATGGACAGAGAGATAGATGGAAAAATGGACTGACAGACAGACGGAAAGATGGACAGAGATATAGATGGACAGACAGAGAGATGGATAGATGGACAGACAGACAGATGGACAGATGGACAGACAGATAGATGGATAGATGGACAGAGATATAGATGGATAGATGGACAAACAGATAGATGGATAGATGGACAGAGAGATAGATGGAAAGATGGACAGAGAGATAGATGGATAGATGGACAGAGAGACAGATGGGAAGATGGACAGTCAGATAGATGGATAGATGGACAGACAGATAGAGAGATAGATGGACAGAGATATAGATGGAAAGATGGACAGAGATATAGATGGATAGATGGACAGACAGATAGAGAGATAGATGGACAGAGAGATAGATAGATAGATGGGCAGAGATAGATGGATAGATGGACAGAGAGACAGATGGAAAGATGGACAGTCAGATAGATGGATAGATGGACAGAGATAGAGAGATAGATGGACAGAGATATAGATGGAAAGATGGACAGAGAGATAGATGGAAAGATGGACAGACAGACAGATGGAAAGATGGACAGAGATATAGATGGACAGACAGAGTGATGGATAGATGGACAGACAGACAGATGGACAGATGGACAGACAGATAGATGGATAGATGGACAGAGATATAGATGGATAGATGGACAGAGAGATAGATGGATAGATGGACAGATGGGAAGATGGACAGTCAGATAGATGGATAGATGGACAGACAGATAGAGAGATAGATGGACAGAGATATAGATGGAAAGATGGACAGAGATATAGATGGATAGATGGACAGACAGATAGAGAGATAGATGGACAGAGATATAGATAGATAGATGGACAGACAGATAGATGGATAGACGGACAGAGAGACAGATGGAAAGATGGACAGTCAGATAGATGGATAGATGGACAGACAGATAGAGAGATAGATGGACATAGAGATAGATGGTTAGATGGACAGAGAGATAGATGGAAAGATGGACAGACAGATAGATGGAGAGATGGACAGAGATATAGATGGATAGATGGACAGACAGATAAATGGAGAGATGGACAGAGATATAGATGGATAGATGGACAGACAGATAGATGGATAGATGGACAGACAGATAGATGGAAAGATAGACAGACAGGTAGATGGATAGATGGACAGACAGATAGATGGAAAGATGGACAGACAGATAGATGGATAGATGGACAGACAGATGGAAAAATGGACGGAGATATAGATGGATAGATGGATAGATGGACAGAGAGATAGATGGATAGATGGACAGACAGATAGATGGATAGATGGACAGAGAGACAGATGGAAAGATGGACAGTCAGATAGATGGATAGATGGACAGACAGATAGAGAGATAGATGGACATAGAGATAGATGGTTAGATGGACAGAGATAGATGGAAAGATGGACAGACAGATAGATGGAGAGATGGACAGAGATATAGATGGATAGATGGACAGACAGATAGATGGAGAGATGGACAGAGATATAGATGGATAGATGGACAGACAGATAGATGGATAGATGGACAGACAGATAGATGGAAAGATAGACAGACAGGTAGATGGATAGATGGACAGACAGATAGATGGAAAGATGGACAGACAGATAGATGGATAGATGGACAGACAGATGGAAAATGGACAGAGATATAGATGGATAGATGGATAGATGGACAGAGAGATAGATGGATAGATGGACAGACAGATAGATGGATAGATGGACAGACAGATAGATGGATAGATGGACAGAGATATAGATGGATAGATGGACAGAGAGATGGATAGAAAGATGGACAGAGAGATAGATAGATAGATGGGCAGAGATAGATGGATAGATGGACAGAGAGATGGATGGATTGATGGACAGACAGATAGATGGATAGATGGACAGAGATAGAGAGATAGATGGACAGAGATATAGATGGAAAGATGGACAGAGAGATAGATGGAAAGATAGACAGACAGACAGATGGAAAGATGGACAGAGATATAGATGGACAGACAGAGAGATGGATAGATGGACAGACAGACAGATGGACAGATGGACAGACAGATAGATGGATAGATGGACAGAGATATAGATGGATAGATGGACAAACAGATAGATGGATAGATGGACAGAGAGATAGATGGAAAGATGGACAGAGAGATAGATGGATAGATGGACAGAGAGACAGATGGGAAGATGGACAGAGATATAGATGGACAGACAGAGTGATGGATAGATGGACAGACAGACAGATGGACAGATGGACAGACAGATAGATGGATAGATGGACAGAGATATAGATGGATAGATGGACAGAGAGATAGATGGATAGATGGACAGAGAGACAGATGGGAAGATGGACAGTCAGATAGATGGATAGATGGACAGACAGATAGAGAGATAGATGGACAGAGATATAAATGGAAAGATGGACAGAGATATAGATGGATAGATGGACAGACAGATAGAGAGATAGATGGACAGAGATATAGATAGATAGATGGACAGACAGATAGATGGATAGATGGACAGAGAGACAGATGGAAAGATGGACAGTCAGATAGATGGATAGATGGACAGACAGATAGAGAGATAGATGGAAATAGAGATAGATGGTTAGATGGAGAGAGAGATAGATGGAAAGATGTACAGACAGATAGATGGAGAGATGGACAGAGATATAGATGGATAGATGGACAGACAGATAGATGGATAGATGGACAGAGATATAGATGGATAGATGGACAGAGAGATGGATAGAAAGATGGACAGAGAGATAGATAGATGGACAGAGAGATAGATAGATAGATAGATGGGCAGAGATAGATGGATAGATGGACAGAGAGATGGATGGATAGATGGACAGAGATAGAGAGATAGATGGACAGAGATATAGATGGAAAGATGGACAGAGAGATAGATGGATAGATGGACAGAGAGATAGATGGAAAGATGGACAGAGAGATAGATGGATAGATGGACAGACAGACAGATGGATAGATGGACAGACAGATAGAGAGATAGATGGACAGAGATATAAATGCATAGATGGACAGACAGACAGATAGATGGATAGATGGACAGAGATACAGATGGATAGATGGACAGACAGACAGATAGATGGATAGATGGACAGAGATACAGATGGATAGATGGATGGACAGACAGATAGATGGATAGATGGACAGAGATATAGATGGATAGATGGACAGACAGATAGATGGATAGATGGACAGAGATATAGATGGATAGAGATATAGAGAGATAGATGGACAGAGATATAGATGGATAGATGGACAGACAGATAGATGGAAAGTTGGACAGACAGATAGATGGATAGATGGACAGACAGACAAATGGATAGATGGACAGACAGACAGATGGAAAGATGGACAGATATATAGATGGAAAGATGGACAGACAGATAGATGGATAGATGGACAGACAGATAGAGAGATAGATGGACAGAGAGATAGATGGATAGATGGACAGACAGATAGATGGATAGATGGACAGAGATATAGATGGATAGATGGACAGAGAGATGGATAGAAAGATGGACAGAGAGATAGATAGATGGACAGAGAGATAGATAGATAGATGGGCAGAGATAGATGGATAGATGGACAGAGAGATGGATGGATAGATGGACAGACAGATAGATGGATAGATGGACAAAGATAGAGAGATAGATGGACAGAGATATAGATGGAAAGATGGACAGAGAGATAGATGGAAAGATGGACTGACAGACAGATGGAAAGATGGACAGAGATATAGATGGACAGACAGAGAGATGGATAGATGGACAGACAGACAGATGGACAGATGGACAGACAGATAGATGGATAGATGGACAGAGATATAGATGGATAGATGGACAAACAGATAGATGGATAGATGGACAGAGAGATAGATGGAAAGATGGACAGAGAGATAGATGGATAGATGGACAGAGAGACAGATGGGAAGATGGACAGTCAGATAGATGGATAGATGGACGGACAGATAGAGAGATAGATGGACAGAGATATAGATGGAAAGATGGACAGAGATATAGATGGATAGATGGACAGACAGATAGAGAGATAGATGGACAGAGAGATAGATAGATAGATGGGCAGAGATAGATGGATAGATGGACAGAGAGACAGATGGAAAGATGGACAGTCAGATAGATGGATAGATGGACAGAGATAGAGAGATAGATGGACAGAGATATAGATGGAAAGATGGACAGAGAGATAGATGGAAAGATGGACAGACAGACAGATGGAAAGATGGACAGAGATATAGATGGACAGACAGAGTGATGGATAGATGGACAGACAGACAGATGGACAGATGGACAGTCAGATAGATGGATAGATGGACAGACAGATAGAGAGATAGATGGACATAGAGATAGATGGTTAGATGGAGAGAGAGATAGATGGATAGATGGACAGAGATAAGAGATAGATGGACAGAGATATAGATGGAAAGATGGACAGAGATATAGATGGATAGATGGACAGACAGATAGAGAGATAGATGGACAGAGATATAGATAGATAGATGGACAGACAGATAGATGGATAGATGGACAGAGAGACAGATGGAAAGATGGACAGTCAGATAGATGGATAGATGGACAGACAGATAGAGAGATAGATGGACATAGAGATAGATGGTTAGATGGAGAGAGAGATAGATGGAAAGATGGACAGACAGATAGATGGAGAGATGGACAGAGATATAGATGGATAGATGGACAGACAGATAGAGAGATAGATGGACAGAGAGATAGATAGATAGATGGGCAGAGATAGATGGATAGATGGACAGAGAGACAGATGGAAAGATGGACAGTCAGATAGATGGATAGATGGACAGAGATAGAGAGATAGATGGACAGAGATATA
>NW_026780496.1:0-33829 GCF_030144855.1 Hypanus sabinus | reverse complement strand
CCTATCGGGTGTTAAAAAATTCATAGTTAAAAGAATGGAGAGGTTCACCAATTAGCAGCTAATGTACCTTTAAGGGCTGAGGTGAGCCGGTCTCCTAGCAACAGCCAGGTTTGCAGTAGGTGGACAATTAGGTTTTAGTATCACATTAGTTAAAAGAGGCCCTGCGGGGGGAAGAAGGTGAGGGATGTTTTAACTGGATAGCAGTACTGTCTGGGTTTAGAGACTCCACAGAAGACCCGAGTGACGGACGAGAGTCGAGTTGGACCTTCCGGTCGGGAATCACGCTTTTTTGAAGGCAATTGGTTGGAGTCGAAATCGCAGACGCAAGATAAGCAGTAGGAACATTATTCTTTTATTTATTGTCTTACTTACATTATTGTCTTAATGATGTGGAAAGGCAAGGATAGGAGAGGTTGTGTGGATCGATACCTGCCACGTGGGCGAGTGGTAACTCTGGTTAGTGTCCCTGGGGATTCCTTCTTAACCACGGTCAGGTTAAAAATAGTCCAGAACTTTCATTATGTGAAAATTCTGGAAAAATAGTCCCAACTACTAAAGGGAATTAAGAAGTAGGCCTACAGATTCTCCGCATGGCCTGAATGAGGCCCCAAGGAGCTAGGCCGCCCTGGAATTAAACCCTTAGAAGTAGTATGACCCTGTACAATTTTGTGCCTTTCGTTGTCTGGTCTAGGGGGTAGTACATACGCCAAGCGTGATTGGCTTGGTTTAAGCCATTTCAGGGGAGGTGTCGCCTTTCATTGTCTGGTCCAGGGGTAATACACACGGCAAGCTTGATCAACTTGACGGAGCCGGCTCGAGGAGGGTGTCTAATGTAAAGGCTCGAAACACCCGAAGATCCGAGAGTGCATTACTGATGATGTGGTCCTGGCACATGATAATGAGAGGTTTCGATTTTCCTATACAAGCAGCTGGCTTAGGAGCTCAGACTTTAAATTCTGCAGACTAACCTTTGCCAGCTAAACATATAGATCCACCAGCCCTACACTTAAACCTAATCCTAAGTCCAAAAGGGGCATACACCCCATAAATAGGCAAATTCCAAGAGGGGTAGTCACCCCCATAAACCCTAGGCAACTTCCAAGGGGGGCATACACCCCCACAAACCCTAGGCATTCCCCGATTAACTTTTGATATCTGAGAGGGGTAGGATTCAACAAGGGCAAGTGTGGGACCTGGTTAATGAAGGCGTGGGCCAGATCAAAGTGGCAGGGTGATGTGAAACAGAATCTCAAGTGGGGAGATCAGAAATCACAAGAGGGCTTTTTAGCCCACTGCCCGCATAATTTCAACCTAACCTATCAGTGACACGCTCTTCATTCTCCCGGCCCCAGAAAGGCCAATAAGAAAACCCAGATATTTTTATTTCACCTATCGGGTGTTAAAAAATTCATAGTTAAAAGAATGGAGAGGTTCACCAATTAGCAGCTAATGTACCTTTAAGGGCTGAGGTGAGCCGGTCTCCTAGCAACAGCCAGGTTTGCAGTAGGTGGACAATTAGGTTTTAGTATCACATTAGTTAAAAGAGGCCCTGCGGGGGAAGAAGGTGAGGGATGTTTTAACTGGATAGCAGTACTGTCTGGGTTTAGAGACTCCACAGAAGACCCGAGTGACGGACGAGAGTCGAGTTGGACCTTCCGGTCGGGAATCACGCTTTTTTGAAGGCAATTGGTTGGAGTCGAAATCGCAGACGCAAGATAAGCAGTAGGAACATTATTCTTTTATTTATTGTCTTACTTACATTATTGTCTTAATGATGTGGAAAGGCAAGGATAGGAGAGGTTGTGTGGATCGATACCTGCCACGTGGGCGAGTGGGTAACTCTGGTTAGTGTCCCTGGGGATTCCTTCTTAACCACGGTCAGGTTAAAAATAGTCCAGAACTTTCATTATGTGAAAATTCTGGAAAAATAGTCCCAACTACTAAAGGGAATTAAGAAGTAGGCCCTACAGATTCTCCGCATGGCCTGAATGAGGCCCAAGGAGCTAGGCCGCCCTGGAATTAAACCCTTAGAAGTAGTATGACCTGTACAATTTTGTGCCTTTCGTTGTCTGGTCTAGGGGGTAGTACATACGCCAAGCGTGATTGGCTTGGTTTAAGCCATTCAGGGGAGGTGTCGCCTTTCATTGTCTGGTCCAGGGGTAATACACACGGCAAGCTTGATCAACTTGACGGAGCCGGCTCGAGGAGGGTGTCTAATGTAAAGGCTCGAAACACCCGAAGATCCGAGAGTGCATTACTGATGATGTGTCCTGGCACATGATAATGAGAGGTTTCGATTTTCCTATACAAGCAGCTGGCTTAGGAGCTCAGACTTTAAATTCTGCAGGACTAACCTTTGCCAGCTAAACATATAGATCCACCAGCCCTACACTTAAACCTAATCCTAAAGTCCAAAAGGGGCATACACCCCCATAAATAGGGCAAATTCCAAGAGGGGTAGTCACCCCCATAAACCCTAGGCAACTTCCAAGGGGGGCATACACCCCCACAAACCCTAGGCATTCCCCGATTAACTTTTGATATTCTGAGAGGGGTAGGATTCAACAAGGGCAAGTGTGGGACCTGGTTAATGAAGGCGTGGGCCAGATCAAAGTGGCAGGGTGATGTGAAACAGAATCTCAAGTGGGGAGATCAGAAATCACAAGAGGGCTTTTTAGCCCACTGCCCGCATAATTTCAACCTAACCTATCAGTGACACGCTCTTCATTCTCCCGGCCCCAGAAAGGCCAATAAGAAAACCCAGATATTTTATTTCACCTATCGGGTGTTAAAAAATTCATAGTTAAAAGAATGGAGAGGTTCACCAATTAGCAGCTAATGTACCTTTAAGGGCTGAGGTGAGCCGGTCTCCTAGCAACAGCCAGGTTTGCAGTAGGTGGACAATTAGGTTTTAGTATCACATTAGTTAAAAGAGGCCCTGCGGGGGGAAGAAGGTGAGGGATGTTTTAACTGGATAGCAGTACTGTCTGGGTTTAGAGACTCCACAGAAGACCCGAGTGACGGACGAGAGTCGAGTTGGACCTTCCGGTCGGGAATCACGCTTTTTTGAAGGCAATTGGTTGGAGTCGAAATCGCAGACGCAAGATAAGCAGTAGGAACATTATTCTTTTATTTATTGTCTTACTTACATTATTGTCTTAATGATGTGGAAAGGCAAGGATAGGAGAGGTTGTGTGGAATCGATACCTGCCACGTGGGCGAGTGGGTAACTCTGGTTAGTGTCCCTGGGGATTCCTTCTTAACCACGGTCAGGTTAAAAATAGTCCAGAACTTTCATTATGTGAAAATTCTGGAAAAATAGTCCCAACTACTAAAGGGAATTAAGAAGTAGGCTACAGATTCTCCGCATGCCTGAATGAGGCCCAAGGAGCTAGGCCGCCCTGGAATTAAACCTTAGAAGTAGTATGACCTGTACAATTTTGTGCCTTTCGTTGTCTGGTCTAGGGGGTAGTACATACGCCAAGCGTGATTGGCTTGGTTTAAGCCATTTCAGGGGAGGTGTCGCCTTTCATTGTCTGGTCCAGGTAATACACACGGCAAGCTTGATCAACTTGACGGAGCCGGCTCGAGGAGGGTGTCTAATGTAAAGGCTCGAAACACCCGAAGATCCGAGAGTGCATTACTGATGATGTGTCCTGGCACATGATAATGAGAGGTTTCGATTTTCCTATACAAGCAGCTGGCTTAGGAGCTCAGACTTTAAATTCTGCAGACTAACTTTGCCAGCTAAACATATAGATCCACCAGCCCTACACTTAAACCTAATCCTAAAGTCCAAAAGGGGCATACACCCCCATAAATAGGCAAATTCCAAGAGGGGTAGTCACCCCCATAAACCCTAGGCAACTTCCAAGGGGGGCATACACCCCCACAAACCCTAGGCATTCCCCGATTAACTTTTGATATTCTGAGAGGGGTAGGATTCAACAAGGGCAAGTGTGGACCTGGTTAATGAAGGCGTGGGCCAGATCAAAGTGGCAGGTGATGTGAAACAGAATCTCAAGTGGGGAGATCAGAAATCACAAGAGGGCTTTTTAGCCCACTGCCCGCATAATTTCAACCTAACCTATCAGTGACACGCTCTTCATTCTCCCGGCCCCAGAAAGGCCAATAAGAAAACCCAGATATTTTATTTCACCTATCGGGTGTTAAAAAATTCATAGTTAAAAGAATGGAGAGGTTCACCAATTAGCAGCTAATGTACCTTTAAGGGCTGAGGTGAGCCGGTCTCCTAGCAACAGCCAGGTTTGCAGTAGGTGGACAATTAGGTTTTAGTATCACATTAGTTAAAAGAGGCCCTGCGGGGGGAAGAAGGTGAGGGATGTTTTAACTGGATAGCAGTACTGTCTGGGTTTAGAGACTCCACAGAAGACCCGAGTGACGGACGAGAGTCGAGTTGGACCTTCCGGTCGGGAATCACGCTTTTTTGAAGGCAATTGGTTGGAGTCGAAATCGCAGACGCAAGATAAGCAGTAGGAACATTATTCTTTTATTTATTGTCTTACTTACATTATTGTCTTAATGATGTGGAAAGGCAAGGATAGGAGAGGTTGTGTGGATCGATACCTGCCACGTGGGCGAGTGGGTAACTCTGGTTAGTGTCCCTGGGGATTCCTTCTTAACCACGGTCAGGTTAAAAATAGTCCAGAACTTTCATTATGTGAAAATTCTGGAAAAATAGTCCCAACTACTAAAGGGAATTAAGAAGTAGGCCTACAGATTCTCCGCATGGCCTGAATGAGGCCCAAGGAGCTAGGCCGCCCTGGAATTAAACCCTTAGAAGTAGTATGACCTGTACAATTTTGTGCCTTTCGTTGTCTGGTCTAGGGGGTAGTACATACGCCAAGCGTGATTGGCTTGGTTTAAGCCATTTCAGGGGAGGTGTCGCCTTTCATTGTCTGGTCCAGGGGTAATACACACGGCAAGCTTGATCAACTTGACGGAGCCGGCTCGAGGAGGGTGTCTAATGTAAAGGCTCGAAACACCCGAAGATCCGAGAGTGCATTACTGATGATGTGTCCTGGCACATGATAATGAGAGGTTTCGATTTTCCTATACAAGCAGCTGGCTTAGGAGCTCAGACTTTAAATTCTGCAGACTAACCTTTGCCAGCTAAACATATAGATCCACCAGCCCTACACTTAAACCTAATCCTAAAGTCCAAAAGGGGCATACACCCCCATAAATAGGCAAATTCCAAGAGGGGTAGTCACCCCCATAAACCCTAGGCAACTTCCAAGGGGGGCATACACCCCCACAAACCCTAGGCATTCCCCGATTAACTTTTGATATTCTGAGAGGGGTAGGATTCAACAAGGGCAAGTGTGGGACCTGGTTAATGAAGGCGTGGGCCAGATCAAAGTGGCAGGGTGATGTGAAACAGAATCTCAAGTGGGGAGATCAGAAATCACAAGAGGGCTTTTTAGCCCACTGCCCGCATAATTTCAACCTAACCTATCAGTGACACGCTCTTCATTCTCCCGGCCCCAGAAAGGCCAATAAGAAAACCCAGATATTTTATTTCACCTATCGGGTGTTAAAAAATTCATAGTTAAAAGAATGGAGAGGTTCACCAATTAGCAGCTAATGTACCTTTAAGGGCTGAGGTGAGCCGGTCTCCTAGCAACAGCCAGGTTTGCAGTAGGTGGACAATTAGGTTTTAGTATCACATTAGTTAAAAGAGGCCCTGCGGGGGGAAGAAGGTGAGGGATGTTTTAACTGGATAGCAGTACTGTCTGGGTTTAGAGACTCCACAGAAGACCCGAGTGACGGACGAGAGTCGAGTTGGACCTTCCGGTCGGGAATCACGCTTTTTTGAAGGCAATTGGTTGGAGTCGAAATCGCAGACGCAAGATAAGCAGTAGGAACATTATTCTTTTATTTATTGTCTTACTTACATTATTGTCTTAATGATGTGGAAAGGCAAGGATAGGAGAGGTTGTGTGGATCGATACCTGCCACGTGGGCGAGTGGGTAACTCTGGTTAGTGTCCCTGGGGATTCCTTCTTAACCACGGTCAGGTTAAAAATAGTCCAGAACTTTCATTATGTGAAAATTCTGGAAAAATAGTCCCAACTACTAAAGGGAATTAAGAAGTAGGCCTACAGATTCTCCGCATGGCCTGAATGAGGCCCAAGGAGCTAGGCCGCCCTGGAATTAAACCCTTAGAAGTAGTATGACCTGTACAATTTTGTGCCTTTCGTTGTCTGGTCTAGGGGGTAGTACATACGCCAAGCGTGATTGGCTTGGTTTAAGCCATTTCAGGGGAGGTGTCGCCTTTCATTGTCTGGTCCAGGGGTAATACACACGGCAAGCTTGATCAACTTGACGGAGCCGGCTCGAGGAGGGTGTCTAATGTAAAGGCTCGAAACACCCGAAGATCCGAGAGTGCATTACTGATGATGTGTCCTGGCACATGATAATGAGAGGTTTCGATTTTCCTATACAAGCAGCTGGCTTAGGAGCTCAGACTTTAAATTCTGCAGACTAACCTTTGCCAGCTAAACATATAGATCCACCAGCCCTACACTTAAACCTAATCCTAAAGTCCAAAAGGGGCATACACCCCCATAAATAGGCAAATTCCAAGAGGGGTAGTCACCCCCATAAACCCTAGGCAACTTCCAAGGGGGGCATACACCCCCACAAACCCTAGGCATTCCCCGATTAACTTTTGATATTCTGAGAGGGGTAGGATTCAACAAGGGCAAGTGTGGGACCTGGTTAATGAAGGCGTGGGCCAGATCAAAGTGGCAGGGTGATGTGAAACAGAATCTCAAGTGGGGAGATCAGAAATCACAAGAGGGCTTTTTAGCCCACTGCCCGCATAATTTCAACCTAACCTATCAGTGACACGCTCTTCATTCTCCCGGCCCCAGAAAGGCCAATAAGAAAACCCAGATATTTTATTTCACCTATCGGGTGTTAAAAAATTCATAGTTAAAAGAATGGAGAGGTTCACCAATTAGCAGCTAATGTACCTTTAAGGGCTGAGGTGAGCCGGTCTCCTAGCAACAGCCAGGTTTGCAGTAGGTGGACAATTAGGTTTTAGTATCACATTAGTTAAAAGAGGCCCTGCGGGGGGAAGAAGGTGAGGGATGTTTTAACTGGATAGCAGTACTGTCTGGGTTTAGAGACTCCACAGAAGACCCGAGTGACGGACGAGAGTCGAGTTGGACCTTCCGGTCGGGAATCACGCTTTTTTGAAGGCAATTGGTTGGAGTCGAAATCGCAGACGCAAGATAAGCAGTAGGAACATTATTCTTTTATTTATTGTCTTACTTACATTATTGTCTTAATGATGTGGAAAGGCAAGGATAGGAGAGGTTGTGTGGATCGATACCTGCCACGTGGGCGAGTGGGTAACTCTGGTTAGTGTCCCTGGGGATTCCTTCTTAACCACGGTCAGGTTAAAAATAGTCCAGAACTTTCATTATGTGAAAATTCTGGAAAAATAGTCCCAACTACTAAAGGGAATTAAGAAGTAGGCCTACAGATTCTCCGCATGGCCTGAATGAGGCCCAAGGAGCTAGGCCGCCCTGGAATTAAACCCTTAGAAGTAGTATGACCTGTACAATTTTGTGCCTTTCGTTGTCTGGTCTAGGGGGTAGTACATACGCCAAGCGTGATTGGCTTGGTTTAAGCCATTTCAGGGGAGGTGTCGCCTTTCATTGTCTGGTCCAGGGGTAATACACACGGCAAGCTTGATCAACTTGACGGAGCCGGCTCGAGGAGGGTGTCTAATGTAAAGGCTCGAAACACCCGAAGATCCGAGAGTGCATTACTGATGATGTGTCCTGGCACATGATAATGAGAGGTTTCGATTTTCCTATACAAGCAGCTGGCTTAGGAGCTCAGACTTTAAATTCTGCAGACTAACCTTTGCCAGCTAAACATATAGATCCACCAGCCCTACACTTAAACCTAATCCTAAAGTCCAAAAGGGGCATACACCCCCATAAATAGGCAAATTCCAAGAGGGGTAGTCACCCCCATAAACCCTAGGCAACTTCCAAGGGGGGCATACACCCCCACAAACCCTAGGCATTCCCCGATTAACTTTTGATATTCTGAGAGGGGTAGGATTCAACAAGGGCAAGTGTGGGACCTGGTTAATGAAGGCGTGGGCCAGATCAAAGTGGCAGGGTGATGTGAAACAGAATCTCAAGTGGGGAGATCAGAAATCACAAGAGGGCTTTTTAGCCCACTGCCCGCATAATTTCAACCTAACCTATCAGTGACACGCTCTTCATTCTCCCGGCCCCAGAAAGGCCAATAAGAAAACCCAGATATTTTATTTCACCTATCGGGTGTTAAAAAATTCATAGTTAAAAGAATGGAGAGGTTCACCAATTAGCAGCTAATGTACCTTTAAGGGCTGAGGTGAGCCGGTCTCCTAGCAACAGCCAGGTTTGCAGTAGGTGGACAATTAGGTTTTAGTATCACATTAGTTAAAAGAGGCCCTGCGGGGGGAAGAAGGTGAGGGATGTTTTAACTGGATAGCAGTACTGTCTGGGTTTAGAGACTCCACAGAAGACCCGAGTGACGGACGAGAGTCGAGTTGGACCTTCCGGTCGGGAATCACGCTTTTTTGAAGGCAATTGGTTGGAGTCGAAATCGCAGACGCAAGATAAGCAGTAGGAACATTATTCTTTTATTTATTGTCTTACTTACATTATTGTCTTAATGATGTGGAAAGGCAAGGATAGGAGAGGTTGTGTGGATCGATACCTGCCACGTGGGCGAGTGGGTAACTCTGGTTAGTGTCCCTGGGGATTCCTTCTTAACCACGGTCAGGTTAAAAATAGTCCAGAACTTTCATTATGTGAAAATTCTGGAAAAATAGTCCCAACTACTAAAGGGAATTAAGAAGTAGGCCTACAGATTCTCCGCATGGCCTGAATGAGGCCCAAGGAGCTAGGCCGCCCTGGAATTAAACCCTTAGAAGTAGTATGACCTGTACAATTTTGTGCCTTTCGTTGTCTGGTCTAGGGGGTAGTACATACGCCAAGCGTGATTGGCTTGGTTTAAGCCATTTCAGGGGAGGTGTCGCCTTTCATTGTCTGGTCCAGGGGTAATACACACGGCAAGCTTGATCAACTTGACGGAGCCGGCTCGAGGAGGGTGTCTAATGTAAAGGCTCGAAACACCCGAAGATCCGAGAGTGCATTACTGATGATGTGTCCTGGCACATGATAATGAGAGGTTTCGATTTTCCTATACAAGCAGCTGGCTTAGGAGCTCAGACTTTAAATTCTGCAGACTAACCTTTGCCAGCTAAACATATAGATCCACCAGCCCTACACTTAAACCTAATCCTAAAGTCCAAAAGGGGCATACACCCCCATAAATAGGCAAATTCCAAGAGGGGTAGTCACCCCCATAAACCCTAGGCAACTTCCAAGGGGGGCATACACCCCCACAAACCCTAGGCATTCCCCGATTAACTTTTGATATTCTGAGAGGGGTAGGATTCAACAAGGGCAAGTGTGGGACCTGGTTAATGAAGGCGTGGGCCAGATCAAAGTGGCAGGGTGATGTGAAACAGAATCTCAAGTGGGGAGATCAGAAATCACAAGAGGGCTTTTTAGCCCACTGCCCGCATAATTTCAACCTAACCTATCAGTGACACGCTCTTCATTCTCCCGGCCCCAGAAAGGCCAATAAGAAAACCCAGATATTTTATTTCACCTATCGGGTGTTAAAAAATTCATAGTTAAAAGAATGGAGAGGTTCACCAATTAGCAGCTAATGTACCTTTAAGGGCTGAGGTGAGCCGGTCTCCTAGCAACAGCCAGGTTTGCAGTAGGTGGACAATTAGGTTTTAGTATCACATTAGTTAAAAGAGGCCCTGCGGGGGGAAGAAGGTGAGGGATGTTTTAACTGGATAGCAGTACTGTCTGGGTTTAGAGACTCCACAGAAGACCCGAGTGACGGACGAGAGTCGAGTTGGACCTTCCGGTCGGGAATCACGCTTTTTTGAAGGCAATTGGTTGGAGTCGAAATCGCAGACGCAAGATAAGCAGTAGGAACATTATTCTTTTATTTATTGTCTTACTTACATTATTGTCTTAATGATGTGGAAAGGCAAGGATAGGAGAGGTTGTGTGGATCGATACCTGCCACGTGGGCGAGTGGGTAACTCTGGTTAGTGTCCCTGGGGATTCCTTCTTAACCACGGTCAGGTTAAAAATAGTCCAGAACTTTCATTATGTGAAAATTCTGGAAAAATAGTCCCAACTACTAAAGGGAATTAAGAAGTAGGCCTACAGATTCTCCGCATGGCCTGAATGAGGCCCAAGGAGCTAGGCCGCCCTGGAATTAAACCCTTAGAAGTAGTATGACCTGTACAATTTTGTGCCTTTCGTTGTCTGGTCTAGGGGGTAGTACATACGCCAAGCGTGATTGGCTTGGTTTAAGCCATTTCAGGGGAGGTGTCGCCTTTCATTGTCTGGTCCAGGGGTAATACACACGGCAAGCTTGATCAACTTGACGGAGCCGGCTCGAGGAGGGTGTCTAATGTAAAGGCTCGAAACACCCGAAGATCCGAGAGTGCATTACTGATGATGTGTCCTGGCACATGATAATGAGAGGTTTCGATTTTCCTATACAAGCAGCTGGCTTAGGAGCTCAGACTTTAAATTCTGCAGACTAACCTTTGCCAGCTAAACATATAGATCCACCAGCCCTACACTTAAACCTAATCCTAAAGTCCAAAAGGGGCATACACCCCCATAAATAGGCAAATTCCAAGAGGGGTAGTCACCCCCATAAACCCTAGGCAACTTCCAAGGGGGGCATACACCCCCACAAACCCTAGGCATTCCCCGATTAACTTTTGATATTCTGAGAGGGGTAGGATTCAACAAGGGCAAGTGTGGGACCTGGTTAATGAAGGCGTGGGCCAGATCAAAGTGGCAGGGTGATGTGAAACAGAATCTCAAGTGGGGAGATCAGAAATCACAAGAGGGCTTTTTAGCCCACTGCCCGCATAATTTCAACCTAACCTATCAGTGACACGCTCTTCATTCTCCCGGCCCCAGAAAGGCCAATAAGAAAACCCAGATATTTTATTTCACCTATCGGGTGTTAAAAAATTCATAGTTAAAAGAATGGAGAGGTTCACCAATTAGCAGCTAATGTACCTTTAAGGGCTGAGGTGAGCCGGTCTCCTAGCAACAGCCAGGTTTGCAGTAGGTGGACAATTAGGTTTTAGTATCACATTAGTTAAAAGAGGCCCTGCGGGGGGAAGAAGGTGAGGGATGTTTTAACTGGATAGCAGTACTGTCTGGGTTTAGAGACTCCACAGAAGACCCGAGTGACGGACGAGAGTCGAGTTGGACCTTCCGGTCGGGAATCACGCTTTTTTGAAGGCAATTGGTTGGAGTCGAAATCGCAGACGCAAGATAAGCAGTAGGAACATTATTCTTTTATTTATTGTCTTACTTACATTATTGTCTTAATGATGTGGAAAGGCAAGGATAGGAGAGGTTGTGTGGATCGATACCTGCCACGTGGGCGAGTGGGTAACTCTGGTTAGTGTCCCTGGGGATTCCTTCTTAACCACGGTCAGGTTAAAAATAGTCCAGAACTTTCATTATGTGAAAATTCTGGAAAAATAGTCCCAACTACTAAAGGGAATTAAGAAGTAGGCCTACAGATTCTCCGCATGGCCTGAATGAGGCCCAAGGAGCTAGGCCGCCCTGGAATTAAACCCTTAGAAGTAGTATGACCTGTACAATTTTGTGCCTTTCGTTGTCTGGTCTAGGGGGTAGTACATACGCCAAGCGTGATTGGCTTGGTTTAAGCCATTTCAGGGGAGGTGTCGCCTTTCATTGTCTGGTCCAGGGGTAATACACACGGCAAGCTTGATCAACTTGACGGAGCCGGCTCGAGGAGGGTGTCTAATGTAAAGGCTCGAAACACCCGAAGATCCGAGAGTGCATTACTGATGATGTGTCCTGGCACATGATAATGAGAGGTTTCGATTTTCCTATACAAGCAGCTGGCTTAGGAGCTCAGACTTTAAATTCTGCAGACTAACCTTTGCCAGCTAAACATATAGATCCACCAGCCCTACACTTAAACCTAATCCTAAAGTCCAAAAGGGGCATACACCCCCATAAATAGGCAAATTCCAAGAGGGGTAGTCACCCCCATAAACCCTAGGCAACTTCCAAGGGGGGCATACACCCCCACAAACCCTAGGCATTCCCCGATTAACTTTTGATATTCTGAGAGGGGTAGGATTCAACAAGGGCAAGTGTGGGACCTGGTTAATGAAGGCGTGGGCCAGATCAAAGTGGCAGGGTGATGTGAAACAGAATCTCAAGTGGGGAGATCAGAAATCACAAGAGGGCTTTTTAGCCCACTGCCCGCATAATTTCAACCTAACCTATCAGTGACACGCTCTTCATTCTCCCGGCCCCAGAAAGGCCAATAAGAAAACCCAGATATTTTATTTCACCTATCGGGTGTTAAAAAATTCATAGTTAAAAGAATGGAGAGGTTCACCAATTAGCAGCTAATGTACCTTTAAGGGCTGAGGTGAGCCGGTCTCCTAGCAACAGCCAGGTTTGCAGTAGGTGGACAATTAGGTTTTAGTATCACATTAGTTAAAAGAGGCCCTGCGGGGGGAAGAAGGTGAGGGATGTTTTAACTGGATAGCAGTACTGTCTGGGTTTAGAGACTCCACAGAAGACCCGAGTGACGGACGAGAGTCGAGTTGGACCTTCCGGTCGGGAATCACGCTTTTTTGAAGGCAATTGGTTGGAGTCGAAATCGCAGACGCAAGATAAGCAGTAGGAACATTATTCTTTTATTTATTGTCTTACTTACATTATTGTCTTAATGATGTGGAAAGGCAAGGATAGGAGAGGTTGTGTGGATCGATACCTGCCACGTGGGCGAGTGGGTAACTCTGGTTAGTGTCCCTGGGGATTCCTTCTTAACCACGGTCAGGTTAAAAATAGTCCAGAACTTTCATTATGTGAAAATTCTGGAAAAATAGTCCCAACTACTAAAGGGAATTAAGAAGTAGGCCTACAGATTCTCCGCATGGCCTGAATGAGGCCCAAGGAGCTAGGCCGCCCTGGAATTAAACCCTTAGAAGTAGTATGACCTGTACAATTTTGTGCCTTTCGTTGTCTGGTCTAGGGGGTAGTACATACGCCAAGCGTGATTGGCTTGGTTTAAGCCATTTCAGGGGAGGTGTCGCCTTTCATTGTCTGGTCCAGGGGTAATACACACGGCAAGCTTGATCAACTTGACGGAGCCGGCTCGAGGAGGGTGTCTAATGTAAAGGCTCGAAACACCCGAAGATCCGAGAGTGCATTACTGATGATGTGTCCTGGCACATGATAATGAGAGGTTTCGATTTTCCTATACAAGCAGCTGGCTTAGGAGCTCAGACTTTAAATTCTGCAGACTAACCTTTGCCAGCTAAACATATAGATCCACCAGCCCTACACTTAAACCTAATCCTAAAGTCCAAAAGGGGCATACACCCCCATAAATAGGCAAATTCCAAGAGGGGTAGTCACCCCCATAAACCCTAGGCAACTTCCAAGGGGGGCATACACCCCCACAAACCCTAGGCATTCCCCGATTAACTTTTGATATTCTGAGAGGGGTAGGATTCAACAAGGGCAAGTGTGGGACCTGGTTAATGAAGGCGTGGGCCAGATCAAAGTGGCAGGGTGATGTGAAACAGAATCTCAAGTGGGGAGATCAGAAATCACAAGAGGGCTTTTTAGCCCACTGCCCGCATAATTTCAACCTAACCTATCAGTGACACGCTCTTCATTCTCCCGGCCCCAGAAAGGCCAATAAGAAAACCCAGATATTTTATTTCACCTATCGGGTGTTAAAAAATTCATAGTTAAAAGAATGGAGAGGTTCACCAATTAGCAGCTAATGTACCTTTAAGGGCTGAGGTGAGCCGGTCTCCTAGCAACAGCCAGGTTTGCAGTAGGTGGACAATTAGGTTTTAGTATCACATTAGTTAAAAGAGGCCCTGCGGGGGGAAGAAGGTGAGGGATGTTTTAACTGGATAGCAGTACTGTCTGGGTTTAGAGACTCCACAGAAGACCCGAGTGACGGACGAGAGTCGAGTTGGACCTTCCGGTCGGGAATCACGCTTTTTTGAAGGCAATTGGTTGGAGTCGAAATCGCAGACGCAAGATAAGCAGTAGGAACATTATTCTTTTATTTATTGTCTTACTTACATTATTGTCTTAATGATGTGGAAAGGCAAGGATAGGAGAGGTTGTGTGGATCGATACCTGCCACGTGGGCGAGTGGGTAACTCTGGTTAGTGTCCCTGGGGATTCCTTCTTAACCACGGTCAGGTTAAAAATAGTCCAGAACTTTCATTATGTGAAAATTCTGGAAAAATAGTCCCAACTACTAAAGGGAATTAAGAAGTAGGCCTACAGATTCTCCGCATGGCCTGAATGAGGCCCAAGGAGCTAGGCCGCCCTGGAATTAAACCCTTAGAAGTAGTATGACCTGTACAATTTTGTGCCTTTCGTTGTCTGGTCTAGGGGGTAGTACATACGCCAAGCGTGATTGGCTTGGTTTAAGCCATTTCAGGGGAGGTGTCGCCTTTCATTGTCTGGTCCAGGGGTAATACACACGGCAAGCTTGATCAACTTGACGGAGCCGGCTCGAGGAGGGTGTCTAATGTAAAGGCTCGAAACACCCGAAGATCCGAGAGTGCATTACTGATGATGTGTCCTGGCACATGATAATGAGAGGTTTCGATTTTCCTATACAAGCAGCTGGCTTAGGAGCTCAGACTTTAAATTCTGCAGACTAACCTTTGCCAGCTAAACATATAGATCCACCAGCCCTACACTTAAACCTAATCCTAAAGTCCAAAAGGGGCATACACCCCCATAAATAGGCAAATTCCAAGAGGGGTAGTCACCCCCATAAACCCTAGGCAACTTCCAAGGGGGGCATACACCCCCACAAACCCTAGGCATTCCCCGATTAACTTTTGATATTCTGAGAGGGGTAGGATTCAACAAGGGCAAGTGTGGGACCTGGTTAATGAAGGCGTGGGCCAGATCAAAGTGGCAGGGTGATGTGAAACAGAATCTCAAGTGGGGAGATCAGAAATCACAAGAGGGCTTTTTAGCCCACTGCCCGCATAATTTCAACCTAACCTATCAGTGACACGCTCTTCATTCTCCCGGCCCCAGAAAGGCCAATAAGAAAACCCAGATATTTTATTTCACCTATCGGGTGTTAAAAAATTCATAGTTAAAAGAATGGAGAGGTTCACCAATTAGCAGCTAATGTACCTTTAAGGGCTGAGGTGAGCCGGTCTCCTAGCAACAGCCAGGTTTGCAGTAGGTGGACAATTAGGTTTTAGTATCACATTAGTTAAAAGAGGCCCTGCGGGGGGAAGAAGGTGAGGGATGTTTTAACTGGATAGCAGTACTGTCTGGGTTTAGAGACTCCACAGAAGACCCGAGTGACGGACGAGAGTCGAGTTGGACCTTCCGGTCGGGAATCACGCTTTTTTGAAGGCAATTGGTTGGAGTCGAAATCGCAGACGCAAGATAAGCAGTAGGAACATTATTCTTTTATTTATTGTCTTACTTACATTATTGTCTTAATGATGTGGAAAGGCAAGGATAGGAGAGGTTGTGTGGATCGATACCTGCCACGTGGGCGAGTGGGTAACTCTGGTTAGTGTCCCTGGGGATTCCTTCTTAACCACGGTCAGGTTAAAAATAGTCCAGAACTTTCATTATGTGAAAATTCTGGAAAAATAGTCCCAACTACTAAAGGGAATTAAGAAGTAGGCCTACAGATTCTCCGCATGGCCTGAATGAGGCCCAAGGAGCTAGGCCGCCCTGGAATTAAACCCTTAGAAGTAGTATGACCTGTACAATTTTGTGCCTTTCGTTGTCTGGTCTAGGGGGTAGTACATACGCCAAGCGTGATTGGCTTGGTTTAAGCCATTTCAGGGGAGGTGTCGCCTTTCATTGTCTGGTCCAGGGGTAATACACACGGCAAGCTTGATCAACTTGACGGAGCCGGCTCGAGGAGGGTGTCTAATGTAAAGGCTCGAAACACCCGAAGATCCGAGAGTGCATTACTGATGATGTGTCCTGGCACATGATAATGAGAGGTTTCGATTTTCCTATACAAGCAGCTGGCTTAGGAGCTCAGACTTTAAATTCTGCAGACTAACCTTTGCCAGCTAAACATATAGATCCACCAGCCCTACACTTAAACCTAATCCTAAAGTCCAAAAGGGGCATACACCCCCATAAATAGGCAAATTCCAAGAGGGGTAGTCACCCCCATAAACCCTAGGCAACTTCCAAGGGGGGCATACACCCCCACAAACCCTAGGCATTCCCCGATTAACTTTTGATATTCTGAGAGGGGTAGGATTCAACAAGGGCAAGTGTGGGACCTGGTTAATGAAGGCGTGGGCCAGATCAAAGTGGCAGGGTGATGTGAAACAGAATCTCAAGTGGGGAGATCAGAAATCACAAGAGGGCTTTTTAGCCCACTGCCCGCATAATTTCAACCTAACCTATCAGTGACACGCTCTTCATTCTCCCGGCCCCAGAAAGGCCAATAAGAAAACCCAGATATTTTATTTCACCTATCGGGTGTTAAAAAATTCATAGTTAAAAGAATGGAGAGGTTCACCAATTAGCAGCTAATGTACCTTTAAGGGCTGAGGTGAGCCGGTCTCCTAGCAACAGCCAGGTTTGCAGTAGGTGGACAATTAGGTTTTAGTATCACATTAGTTAAAAGAGGCCCTGCGGGGGGAAGAAGGTGAGGGATGTTTTAACTGGATAGCAGTACTGTCTGGGTTTAGAGACTCCACAGAAGACCCGAGTGACGGACGAGAGTCGAGTTGGACCTTCCGGTCGGGAATCACGCTTTTTTGAAGGCAATTGGTTGGAGTCGAAATCGCAGACGCAAGATAAGCAGTAGGAACATTATTCTTTTATTTATTGTCTTACTTACATTATTGTCTTAATGATGTGGAAAGGCAAGGATAGGAGAGGTTGTGTGGATCGATACCTGCCACGTGGGCGAGTGGGTAACTCTGGTTAGTGTCCCTGGGGATTCCTTCTTAACCACGGTCAGGTTAAAAATAGTCCAGAACTTTCATTATGTGAAAATTCTGGAAAAATAGTCCCAACTACTAAAGGGAATTAAGAAGTAGGCCTACAGATTCTCCGCATGGCCTGAATGAGGCCCAAGGAGCTAGGCCGCCCTGGAATTAAACCCTTAGAAGTAGTATGACCTGTACAATTTTGTGCCTTTCGTTGTCTGGTCTAGGGGGTAGTACATACGCCAAGCGTGATTGGCTTGGTTTAAGCCATTTCAGGGGAGGTGTCGCCTTTCATTGTCTGGTCCAGGGGTAATACACACGGCAAGCTTGATCAACTTGACGGAGCCGGCTCGAGGAGGGTGTCTAATGTAAAGGCTCGAAACACCCGAAGATCCGAGAGTGCATTACTGATGATGTGTCCTGGCACATGATAATGAGAGGTTTCGATTTTCCTATACAAGCAGCTGGCTTAGGAGCTCAGACTTTAAATTCTGCAGACTAACCTTTGCCAGCTAAACATATAGATCCACCAGCCCTACACTTAAACCTAATCCTAAAGTCCAAAAGGGGCATACACCCCCATAAATAGGCAAATTCCAAGAGGGGTAGTCACCCCCATAAACCCTAGGCAACTTCCAAGGGGGGCATACACCCCCACAAACCCTAGGCATTCCCCGATTAACTTTTGATATTCTGAGAGGGGTAGGATTCAACAAGGGCAAGTGTGGGACCTGGTTAATGAAGGCGTGGGCCAGATCAAAGTGGCAGGGTGATGTGAAACAGAATCTCAAGTGGGGAGATCAGAAATCACAAGAGGGCTTTTTAGCCCACTGCCCGCATAACTTCAACCTAACCTATCAGTGACACGCTCTTCATTCTCCCGGCCCCAGAAAGGCCAATAAGAAAACCCAGATATTTTATTTCACCTATCGGGTGTTAAAAAATTCATAGTTAAAAGAATGGAGAGGTTCACCAATTAGCAGCTAATGTACCTTTAAGGGCTGAGGTGAGCCGGTCTCCTAGCAACAGCCAGGTTTGCAGTAGGTGGACAATTAGGTTTTAGTATCACATTAGTTAAAAGAGGCCCTGCGGGGGGAAGAAGGTGAGGGATGTTTTAACTGGATAGCAGTACTGTCTGGGTTTAGAGACTCCACAGAAGACCCGAGTGACGGACGAGAGTCGAGTTGGACCTTCCGGTCGGGAATCACGCTTTTTTGAAGGCAATTGGTTGGAGTCGAAATCGCAGACGCAAGATAAGCAGTAGGAACATTATTCTTTTATTTATTGTCTTACTTACATTATTGTCTTAATGATGTGGAAAGGCAAGGATAGGAGAGGTTGTGTGGATCGATACCTGCCACGTGGGCGAGTGGGTAACTCTGGTTAGTGTCCCTGGGGATTCCTTCTTAACCACGGTCAGGTTAAAAATAGTCCAGAACTTTCATTATGTGAAAATTCTGGAAAAATAGTCCCAACTACTAAAGGGAATTAAGAAGTAGGCCTACAGATTCTCCGCATGGCCTGAATGAGGCCCAAGGAGCTAGGCCGCCCTGGAATTAAACCCTTAGAAGTAGTATGACCTGTACAATTTTGTGCCTTTCGTTGTCTGGTCTAGGGGGTAGTACATACGCCAAGCGTGATTGGCTTGGTTTAAGCCATTTCAGGGGAGGTGTCGCCTTTCATTGTCTGGTCCAGGGGTAATACACACGGCAAGCTTGATCAACTTGACGGAGCCGGCTCGAGGAGGGTGTCTAATGTAAAGGCTCGAAACACCCGAAGATCCGAGAGTGCATTACTGATGATGTGTCCTGGCACATGATAATGAGAGGTTTCGATTTTCCTATACAAGCAGCTGGCTTAGGAGCTCAGACTTTAAATTCTGCAGACTAACCTTTGCCAGCTAAACATATAGATCCACCAGCCCTACACTTAAACCTAATCCTAAAGTCCAAAAGGGGCATACACCCCCATAAATAGGCAAATTCCAAGAGGGGTAGTCACCCCCATAAACCCTAGGCAACTTCCAAGGGGGGCATACACCCCCACAAACCCTAGGCATTCCCCGATTAACTTTTGATATTCTGAGAGGGGTAGGATTCAACAAGGGCAAGTGTGGGACCTGGTTAATGAAGGCGTGGGCCAGATCAAAGTGGCAGGGTGATGTGAAACAGAATCTCAAGTGGGGAGATCAGAAATCACAAGAGGGCTTTTTAGCCCACTGCCCGCATAATTTCAACCTAACCTATCAGTGACACGCTCTTCATTCTCCCGGCCCCAGAAAGGCCAATAAGAAAACCCAGATATTTTATTTCACCTATCGGGTGTTAAAAAATTCATAGTTAAAAGAATGGAGAGGTTCACCAATTAGCAGCTAATGTACCTTTAAGGGCTGAGGTGAGCCGGTCTCCTAGCAACAGCCAGGTTTGCAGTAGGTGGACAATTAGGTTTTAGTATCACATTAGTTAAAAGAGGCCCTGCGGGGGGAAGAAGGTGAGGGATGTTTTAACTGGATAGCAGTACTGTCTGGGTTTAGAGACTCCACAGAAGACCCGAGTGACGGACGAGAGTCGAGTTGGACCTTCCGGTCGGGAATCACGCTTTTTTGAAGGCAATTGGTTGGAGTCGAAATCGCAGACGCAAGATAAGCAGTAGGAACATTATTCTTTTATTTATTGTCTTACTTACATTATTGTCTTAATGATGTGGAAAGGCAAGGATAGGAGAGGTTGTGTGGATCGATACCTGCCACGTGGGCGAGTGGGTAACTCTGGTTAGTGTCCCTGGGGATTCCTTCTTAACCACGGTCAGGTTAAAAATAGTCCAGAACTTTCATTATGTGAAAATTCTGGAAAAATAGTCCCAACTACTAAAGGGAATTAAGAAGTAGGCCTACAGATTCTCCGCATGGCCTGAATGAGGCCCAAGGAGCTAGGCCGCCCTGGAATTAAACCCTTAGAAGTAGTATGACCTGTACAATTTTGTGCCTTTCGTTGTCTGGTCTAGGGGGTAGTACATACGCCAAGCGTGATTGGCTTGGTTTAAGCCATTTCAGGGGAGGTGTCGCCTTTCATTGTCTGGTCCAGGGGTAATACACACGGCAAGCTTGATCAACTTGACGGAGCCGGCTCGAGGAGGGTGTCTAATGTAAAGGCTCGAAACACCCGAAGATCCGAGAGTGCATTACTGATGATGTGTCCTGGCACATGATAATGAGAGGTTTCGATTTTCCTATACAAGCAGCTGGCTTAGGAGCTCAGACTTTAAATTCTGCAGACTAACCTTTGCCAGCTAAACATATAGATCCACCAGCCCTACACTTAAACCTAATCCTAAAGTCCAAAAGGGGCATACACCCCCATAAATAGGCAAATTCCAAGAGGGGTAGTCACCCCCATAAACCCTAGGCAACTTCCAAGGGGGGCATACACCCCCACAAACCCTAGGCATTCCCCGATTAACTTTTGATATTCTGAGAGGGGTAGGATTCAACAAGGGCAAGTGTGGGACCTGGTTAATGAAGGCGTGGGCCAGATCAAAGTGGCAGGGTGATGTGAAACAGAATCTCAAGTGGGGAGATCAGAAATCACAAGAGGGCTTTTTAGCCCACTGCCCGCATAATTTCAACCTAACCTATCAGTGACACGCTCTTCATTCTCCCGGCCCCAGAAAGGCCAATAAGAAAACCCAGATATTTTATTTCACCTATCGGGTGTTAAAAAATTCATAGTTAAAAGAATGGAGAGGTTCACCAATTAGCAGCTAATGTACCTTTAAGGGCTGAGGTGAGCCGGTCTCCTAGCAACAGCCAGGTTTGCAGTAGGTGGACAATTAGGTTTTAGTATCACATTAGTTAAAAGAGGCCCTGCGGGGGGAAGAAGGTGAGGGATGTTTTAACTGGATAGCAGTACTGTCTGGGTTTAGAGACTCCACAGAAGACCCGAGTGACGGACGAGAGTCGAGTTGGACCTTCCGGTCGGGAATCACGCTTTTTTGAAGGCAATTGGTTGGAGTCGAAATCGCAGACGCAAGATAAGCAGTAGGAACATTATTCTTTTATTTATTGTCTTACTTACATTATTGTCTTAATGATGTGGAAAGGCAAGGATAGGAGAGGTTGTGTGGATCGATACCTGCCACGTGGGCGAGTGGGTAACTCTGGTTAGTGTCCCTGGGGATTCCTTCTTAACCACGGTCAGGTTAAAAATAGTCCAGAACTTTCATTATGTGAAAATTCTGGAAAAATAGTCCCAACTACTAAAGGGAATTAAGAAGTAGGCCTACAGATTCTCCGCATGGCCTGAATGAGGCCCAAGGAGCTAGGCCGCCCTGGAATTAAACCCTTAGAAGTAGTATGACCTGTACAATTTTGTGCCTTTCGTTGTCTGGTCTAGGGGGTAGTACATACGCCAAGCGTGATTGGCTTGGTTTAAGCCATTTCAGGGGAGGTGTCGCCTTTCATTGTCTGGTCCAGGGGTAATACACACGGCAAGCTTGATCAACTTGACGGAGCCGGCTCGAGGAGGGTGTCTAATGTAAAGGCTCGAAACACCCGAAGATCCGAGAGTGCATTACTGATGATGTGTCCTGGCACATGATAATGAGAGGTTTCGATTTTCCTATACAAGCAGCTGGCTTAGGAGCTCAGACTTTAAATTCTGCAGACTAACCTTTGCCAGCTAAACATATAGATCCACCAGCCCTACACTTAAACCTAATCCTAAAGTCCAAAAGGGGCATACACCCCCATAAATAGGCAAATTCCAAGAGGGGTAGTCACCCCCATAAACCCTAGGCAACTTCCAAGGGGGGCATACACCCCCACAAACCCTAGGCATTCCCCGATTAACTTTTGATATTCTGAGAGGGGTAGGATTCAACAAGGGCAAGTGTGGGACCTGGTTAATGAAGGCGTGGGCCAGATCAAAGTGGCAGGGTGATGTGAAACAGAATCTCAAGTGGGGAGATCAGAAATCACAAGAGGGCTTTTTAGCCCACTGCCCGCATAATTTCAACCTAACCTATCAGTGACACGCTCTTCATTCTCCCGGCCCCAGAAAGGCCAATAAGAAAACCCAGATATTTTATTTCACCTATCGGGTGTTAAAAAATTCATAGTTAAAAGAATGGAGAGGTTCACCAATTAGCAGCTAATGTACCTTTAAGGGCTGAGGTGAGCCGGTCTCCTAGCAACAGCCAGGTTTGCAGTAGGTGGACAATTAGGTTTTAGTATCACATTAGTTAAAAGAGGCCCTGCGGGGGGAAGAAGGTGAGGGATGTTTTAACTGGATAGCAGTACTGTCTGGGTTTAGAGACTCCACAGAAGACCCGAGTGACGGACGAGAGTCGAGTTGGACCTTCCGGTCGGGAATCACGCTTTTTTGAAGGCAATTGGTTGGAGTCGAAATCGCAGACGCAAGATAAGCAGTAGGAACATTATTCTTTTATTTATTGTCTTACTTACATTATTGTCTTAATGATGTGGAAAGGCAAGGATAGGAGAGGTTGTGTGGATCGATACCTGCCACGTGGGCGAGTGGGTAACTCTGGTTAGTGTCCCTGGGGATTCCTTCTTAACCACGGTCAGGTTAAAAATAGTCCAGAACTTTCATTATGTGAAAATTCTGGAAAAATAGTCCCAACTACTAAAGGGAATTAAGAAGTAGGCCTACAGATTCTCCGCATGGCCTGAATGAGGCCCAAGGAGCTAGGCCGCCCTGGAATTAAACCCTTAGAAGTAGTATGACCTGTACAATTTTGTGCCTTTCGTTGTCTGGTCTAGGGGGTAGTACATACGCCAAGCGTGATTGGCTTGGTTTAAGCCATTTCAGGGGAGGTGTCGCCTTTCATTGTCTGGTCCAGGGGTAATACACACGGCAAGCTTGATCAACTTGACGGAGCCGGCTCGAGGAGGGTGTCTAATGTAAAGGCTCGAAACACCCGAAGATCCGAGAGTGCATTACTGATGATGTGTCCTGGCACATGATAATGAGAGGTTTCGATTTTCCTATACAAGCAGCTGGCTTAGGAGCTCAGACTTTAAATTCTGCAGACTAACCTTTGCCAGCTAAACATATAGATCCACCAGCCCTACACTTAAACCTAATCCTAAAGTCCAAAAGGGGCATACACCCCCATAAATAGGCAAATTCCAAGAGGGGTAGTCACCCCCATAAACCCTAGGCAACTTCCAAGGGGGGCATACACCCCCACAAACCCTAGGCATTCCCCGATTAACTTTTGATATTCTGAGAGGGGTAGGATTCAACAAGGGCAAGTGTGGGACCTGGTTAATGAAGGCGTGGGCCAGATCAAAGTGGCAGGGTGATGTGAAACAGAATCTCAAGTGGGGAGATCAGAAATCACAAGAGGGCTTTTTAGCCCACTGCCCGCATAATTTCAACCTAACCTATCAGTGACACGCTCTTCATTCTCCCGGCCCCAGAAAGGCCAATAAGAAAACCCAGATATTTTATTTCACCTATCGGGTGTTAAAAAATTCATAGTTAAAAGAATGGAGAGGTTCACCAATTAGCAGCTAATGTACCTTTAAGGGCTGAGGTGAGCCGGTCTCCTAGCAACAGCCAGGTTTGCAGTAGGTGGACAATTAGGTTTTAGTATCACATTAGTTAAAAGAGGCCCTGCGGGGGGAAGAAGGTGAGGGATGTTTTAACTGGATAGCAGTACTGTCTGGGTTTAGAGACTCCACAGAAGACCCGAGTGACGGACGAGAGTCGAGTTGGACCTTCCGGTCGGGAATCACGCTTTTTTGAAGGCAATTGGTTGGAGTCGAAATCGCAGACGCAAGATAAGCAGTAGGAACATTATTCTTTTATTTATTGTCTTACTTACATTATTGTCTTAATGATGTGGAAAGGCAAGGATAGGAGAGGTTGTGTGGATCGATACCTGCCACGTGGGCGAGTGGGTAACTCTGGTTAGTGTCCCTGGGGATTCCTTCTTAACCACGGTCAGGTTAAAAATAGTCCAGAACTTTCATTATGTGAAAATTCTGGAAAAATAGTCCCAACTACTAAAGGGAATTAAGAAGTAGGCCTACAGATTCTCCGCATGGCCTGAATGAGGCCCAAGGAGCTAGGCCGCCCTGGAATTAAACCCTTAGAAGTAGTATGACCTGTACAATTTTGTGCCTTTCGTTGTCTGGTCTAGGGGGTAGTACATACGCCAAGCGTGATTGGCTTGGTTTAAGCCATTTCAGGGGAGGTGTCGCCTTTCATTGTCTGGTCCAGGGGTAATACACACGGCAAGCTTGATCAACTTGACGGAGCCGGCTCGAGGAGGGTGTCTAATGTAAAGGCTCGAAACACCCGAAGATCCGAGAGTGCATTACTGATGATGTGTCCTGGCACATGATAATGAGAGGTTTCGATTTTCCTATACAAGCAGCTGGCTTAGGAGCTCAGACTTTAAATTCTGCAGACTAACCTTTGCCAGCTAAACATATAGATCCACCAGCCCTACACTTAAACCTAATCCTAAAGTCCAAAAGGGGCATACACCCCCATAAATAGGCAAATTCCAAGAGGGGTAGTCACCCCCATAAACCCTAGGCAACTTCCAAGGGGGGCATACACCCCCACAAACCCTAGGCATTCCCCGATTAACTTTTGATATTCTGAGAGGGGTAGGATTCAACAAGGGCAAGTGTGGGACCTGGTTAATGAAGGCGTGGGCCAGATCAAAGTGGCAGGGTGATGTGAAACAGAATCTCAAGTGGGGAGATCAGAAATCACAAGAGGGCTTTTTAGCCCACTGCCCGCATAATTTCAACCTAACCTATCAGTGACACGCTCTTCATTCTCCCGGCCCCAGAAAGGCCAATAAGAAAACCCAGATATTTTATTTCACCTATCGGGTGTTAAAAAATTCATAGTTAAAAGAATGGAGAGGTTCACCAATTAGCAGCTAATGTACCTTTAAGGGCTGAGGTGAGCCGGTCTCCTAGCAACAGCCAGGTTTGCAGTAGGTGGACAATTAGGTTTTAGTATCACATTAGTTAAAAGAGGCCCTGCGGGGGGAAGAAGGTGAGGGATGTTTTAACTGGATAGCAGTACTGTCTGGGTTTAGAGACTCCACAGAAGACCCGAGTGACGGACGAGAGTCGAGTTGGACCTTCCGGTCGGGAATCACGCTTTTTTGAAGGCAATTGGTTGGAGTCGAAATCGCAGACGCAAGATAAGCAGTAGGAACATTATTCTTTTATTTATTGTCTTACTTACATTATTGTCTTAATGATGTGGAAAGGCAAGGATAGGAGAGGTTGTGTGGATCGATACCTGCCACGTGGGCGAGTGGGTAACTCTGGTTAGTGTCCCTGGGGATTCCTTCTTAACCACGGTCAGGTTAAAAATAGTCCAGAACTTTCATTATGTGAAAATTCTGGAAAAATAGTCCCAACTACTAAAGGGAATTAAGAAGTAGGCCTACAGATTCTCCGCATGGCCTGAATGAGGCCCAAGGAGCTAGGCCGCCCTGGAATTAAACCCTTAGAAGTAGTATGACCTGTACAATTTTGTGCCTTTCGTTGTCTGGTCTAGGGGGTAGTACATACGCCAAGCGTGATTGGCTTGGTTTAAGCCATTTCAGGGGAGGTGTCGCCTTTCATTGTCTGGTCCAGGGGTAATACACACGGCAAGCTTGATCAACTTGACGGAGCCGGCTCGAGGAGGGTGTCTAATGTAAAGGCTCGAAACACCCGAAGATCCGAGAGTGCATTACTGATGATGTGTCCTGGCACATGATAATGAGAGGTTTCGATTTTCCTATACAAGCAGCTGGCTTAGGAGCTCAGACTTTAAATTCTGCAGACTAACCTTTGCCAGCTAAACATATAGATCCACCAGCCCTACACTTAAACCTAATCCTAAAGTCCAAAAGGGGCATACACCCCCATAAATAGGCAAATTCCAAGAGGGGTAGTCACCCCCATAAACCCTAGGCAACTTCCAAGGGGGGCATACACCCCCACAAACCCTAGGCATTCCCCGATTAACTTTTGATATTCTGAGAGGGGTAGGATTCAACAAGGGCAAGTGTGGGACCTGGTTAATGAAGGCGTGGGCCAGATCAAAGTGGCAGGGTGATGTGAAACAGAATCTCAAGTGGGGAGATCAGAAATCACAAGAGGGCTTTTTAGCCCACTGCCCGCATAATTTCAACCTAACCTATCAGTGACACGCTCTTCATTCTCCCGGCCCCAGAAAGGCCAATAAGAAAACCCAGATATTTTATTTCACCTATCGGGTGTTAAAAAATTCATAGTTAAAAGAATGGAGAGGTTCACCAATTAGCAGCTAATGTACCTTTAAGGGCTGAGGTGAGCCGGTCTCCTAGCAACAGCCAGGTTTGCAGTAGGTGGACAATTAGGTTTTAGTATCACATTAGTTAAAAGAGGCCCTGCGGGGGGAAGAAGGTGAGGGATGTTTTAACTGGATAGCAGTACTGTCTGGGTTTAGAGACTCCACAGAAGACCCGAGTGACGGACGAGAGTCGAGTTGGACCTTCCGGTCGGGAATCACGCTTTTTTGAAGGCAATTGGTTGGAGTCGAAATCGCAGACGCAAGATAAGCAGTAGGAACATTATTCTTTTATTTATTGTCTTACTTACATTATTGTCTTAATGATGTGGAAAGGCAAGGATAGGAGAGGTTGTGTGGATCGATACCTGCCACGTGGGCGAGTGGGTAACTCTGGTTAGTGTCCCTGGGGATTCCTTCTTAACCACGGTCAGGTTAAAAATAGTCCAGAACTTTCATTATGTGAAAATTCTGGAAAAATAGTCCCAACTACTAAAGGGAATTAAGAAGTAGGCCTACAGATTCTCCGCATGGCCTGAATGAGGCCCAAGGAGCTAGGCCGCCCTGGAATTAAACCCTTAGAAGTAGTATGACCTGTACAATTTTGTGCCTTTCGTTGTCTGGTCTAGGGGGTAGTACATACGCCAAGCGTGATTGGCTTGGTTTAAGCCATTTCAGGGGAGGTGTCGCCTTTCATTGTCTGGTCCAGGGGTAATACACACGGCAAGCTTGATCAACTTGACGGAGCCGGCTCGAGGAGGGTGTCTAATGTAAAGGCTCGAAACACCCGAAGATCCGAGAGTGCATTACTGATGATGTGTCCTGGCACATGATAATGAGAGGTTTCGATTTTCCTATACAAGCAGCTGGCTTAGGAGCTCAGACTTTAAATTCTGCAGACTAACCTTTGCCAGCTAAACATATAGATCCACCAGCCCTACACTTAAACCTAATCCTAAAGTCCAAAAGGGGCATACACCCCCATAAATAGGCAAATTCCAAGAGGGGTAGTCACCCCCATAAACCCTAGGCAACTTCCAAGGGGGGCATACACCCCCACAAACCCTAGGCATTCCCCGATTAACTTTTGATATTCTGAGAGGGGTAGGATTCAACAAGGGCAAGTGTGGGACCTGGTTAATGAAGGCGTGGGCCAGATCAAAGTGGCAGGGTGATGTGAAACAGAATCTCAAGTGGGGAGATCAGAAATCACAAGAGGGCTTTTTAGCCCACTGCCCGCATAATTTCAACCTAACCTATCAGTGACACGCTCTTCATTCTCCCGGCCCCAGAAAGGCCAATAAGAAAACCCAGATATTTTATTTCACCTATCGGGTGTTAAAAAATTCATAGTTAAAAGAATGGAGAGGTTCACCAATTAGCAGCTAATGTACCTTTAAGGGCTGAGGTGAGCCGGTCTCCTAGCAACAGCCAGGTTTGCAGTAGGTGGACAATTAGGTTTTAGTATCACATTAGTTAAAAGAGGCCCTGCGGGGGGAAGAAGGTGAGGGATGTTTTAACTGGATAGCAGTACTGTCTGGGTTTAGAGACTCCACAGAAGACCCGAGTGACGGACGAGAGTCGAGTTGGACCTTCCGGTCGGGAATCACGCTTTTTTGAAGGCAATTGGTTGGAGTCGAAATCGCAGACGCAAGATAAGCAGTAGGAACATTATTCTTTTATTTATTGTCTTACTTACATTATTGTCTTAATGATGTGGAAAGGCAAGGATAGGAGAGGTTGTGTGGATCGATACCTGCCACGTGGGCGAGTGGGTAACTCTGGTTAGTGTCCCTGGGGATTCCTTCTTAACCACGGTCAGGTTAAAAATAGTCCAGAACTTTCATTATGTGAAAATTCTGGAAAAATAGTCCCAACTACTAAAGGGAATTAAGAAGTAGGCCTACAGATTCTCCGCATGGCCTGAATGAGGCCCAAGGAGCTAGGCCGCCCTGGAATTAAACCCTTAGAAGTAGTATGACCTGTACAATTTTGTGCCTTTCGTTGTCTGGTCTAGGGGGTAGTACATACGCCAAGCGTGATTGGCTTGGTTTAAGCCATTTCAGGGGAGGTGTCGCCTTTCATTGTCTGGTCCAGGGGTAATACACACGGCAAGCTTGATCAACTTGACGGAGCCGGCTCGAGGAGGGTGTCTAATGTAAAGGCTCGAAACACCCGAAGATCCGAGAGTGCATTACTGATGATGTGTCCTGGCACATGATAATGAGAGGTTTCGATTTTCCTATACAAGCAGCTGGCTTAGGAGCTCAGACTTTAAATTCTGCAGACTAACCTTTGCCAGCTAAACATATAGATCCACCAGCCCTACACTTAAACCTAATCCTAAAGTCCAAAAGGGGCATACACCCCCATAAATAGGCAAATTCCAAGAGGGGTAGTCACCCCCATAAACCCTAGGCAACTTCCAAGGGGGGCATACACCCCCACAAACCCTAGGCATTCCCCGATTAACTTTTGATATTCTGAGAGGGGTAGGATTCAACAAGGGCAAGTGTGGGACCTGGTTAATGAAGGCGTGGGCCAGATCAAAGTGGCAGGGTGATGTGAAACAGAATCTCAAGTGGGGAGATCAGAAATCACAAGAGGGCTTTTTAGCCCACTGCCCGCATAATTTCAACCTAACCTATCAGTGACACGCTCTTCATTCTCCCGGCCCCAGAAAGGCCAATAAGAAAACCCAGATATTTTATTTCACCTATCGGGTGTTAAAAAATTCATAGTTAAAAGAATGGAGAGGTTCACCAATTAGCAGCTAATGTACCTTTAAGGGCTGAGGTGAGCCGGTCTCCTAGCAACAGCCAGGTTTGCAGTAGGTGGACAATTAGGTTTTAGTATCACATTAGTTAAAAGAGGCCCTGCGGGGGGAAGAAGGTGAGGGATGTTTTAACTGGATAGCAGTACTGTCTGGGTTTAGAGACTCCACAGAAGACCCGAGTGACGGACGAGAGTCGAGTTGGACCTTCCGGTCGGGAATCACGCTTTTTTGAAGGCAATTGGTTGGAGTCGAAATCGCAGACGCAAGATAAGCAGTAGGAACATTATTCTTTTATTTATTGTCTTACTTACATTATTGTCTTAATGATGTGGAAAGGCAAGGATAGGAGAGGTTGTGTGGATCGATACCTGCCACGTGGGCGAGTGGGTAACTCTGGTTAGTGTCCCTGGGGATTCCTTCTTAACCACGGTCAGGTTAAAAATAGTCCAGAACTTTCATTATGTGAAAATTCTGGAAAAATAGTCCCAACTACTAAAGGGAATTAAGAAGTAGGCCTACAGATTCTCCGCATGGCCTGAATGAGGCCCAAGGAGCTAGGCCGCCCTGGAATTAAACCCTTAGAAGTAGTATGACCTGTACAATTTTGTGCCTTTCGTTGTCTGGTCTAGGGGGTAGTACATACGCCAAGCGTGATTGGCTTGGTTTAAGCCATTTCAGGGGAGGTGTCGCCTTTCATTGTCTGGTCCAGGGGTAATACACACGGCAAGCTTGATCAACTTGACGGAGCCGGCTCGAGGAGGGTGTCTAATGTAAAGGCTCGAAACACCCGAAGATCCGAGAGTGCATTACTGATGATGTGTCCTGGCACATGATAATGAGAGGTTTCGATTTTCCTATACAAGCAGCTGGCTTAGGAGCTCAGACTTTAAATTCTGCAGACTAACCTTTGCCAGCTAAACATATAGATCCACCAGCCCTACACTTAAACCTAATCCTAAAGTCCAAAAGGGGCATACACCCCCATAAATAGGCAAATTCCAAGAGGGGTAGTCACCCCCATAAACCCTAGGCAACTTCCAAGGGGGGCATACACCCCCACAAACCCTAGGCATTCCCCGATTAACTTTTGATATTCTGAGAGGGGTAGGATTCAACAAGGGCAAGTGTGGGACCTGGTTAATGAAGGCGTGGGCCAGATCAAAGTGGCAGGGTGATGTGAAACAGAATCTCAAGTGGGGAGATCAGAAATCACAAGAGGGCTTTTTAGCCCACTGCCCGCATAATTTCAACCTAACCTATCAGTGACACGCTCTTCATTCTCCCGGCCCCAGAAAGGCCAATAAGAAAACCCAGATATTTTATTTCACCTATCGGGTGTTAAAAAATTCATAGTTAAAAGAATGGAGAGGTTCACCAATTAGCAGCTAATGTACCTTTAAGGGCTGAGGTGAGCCGGTCTCCTAGCAACAGCCAGGTTTGCAGTAGGTGGACAATTAGGTTTTAGTATCACATTAGTTAAAAGAGGCCCTGCGGGGGAAGAAGGTGAGGGATGTTTTAACTGGATAGCAGTACTGTCTGGGTTTAGAGACTCCACAGAAGACCCGAGTGACGGACGAGAGTCGAGTTGGACCTTCCGGTCGGGAATCACGCTTTTTTGAAGGCAATTGGTTGGAGTCGAAATCGCAGACGCAAGATAAGCAGTAGGAACATTATTCTTTTATTTATTGTCTTACTTACATTATTGTCTTAATGATGTGGAAAGGCAAGGATAGGAGAGGTTGTGTGGATCGATACCTGCCACGTGGGCGAGTGGGTAACTCTGGTTAGTGTCCCTGGGGATTCCTTCTTAACCACGGTCAGGTTAAAAATAGTCCAGAACTTTCATTATGTGAAAATTCTGGAAAAATAGTCCCAACTACTAAAGGGAATTAAGAAGTAGGCCTACAGATTCTCCGCATGGCCTGAATGAGGCCCAAGGAGCTAGGCCGCCCTGGAATTAAACCCTTAGAAGTAGTATGACCTGTACAATTTTGTGCCTTTCGTTGTCTGGTCTAGGGGGTAGTACATACGCCAAGCGTGATTGGCTTGGTTTAAGCCATTTCAGGGGAGGTGTCGCCTTTCATTGTCTGGTCCAGGGGTAATACACACGGCAAGCTTGATCAACTTGACGGAGCCGGCTCGAGGAGGGTGTCTAATGTAAAGGCTCGAAACACCCGAAGATCCGAGAGTGCATTACTGATGATGTGTCCTGGCACATGATAATGAGAGGTTTCGATTTTCCTATACAAGCAGCTGGCTTAGGAGCTCAGACTTTAAATTCTGCAGACTAACCTTTGCCAGCTAAACATATAGATCCACCAGCCCTACACTTAAACCTAATCCTAAAGTCCAAAAGGGGCATACACCCCCATAAATAGGCAAATTCCAAGAGGGGTAGTCACCCCCATAAACCCTAGGCAACTTCCAAGGGGGGCATACACCCCCACAAACCCTAGGCATTCCCCGATTAACTTTTGATATTCTGAGAGGGGTAGGATTCAACAAGGGCAAGTGTGGGACCTGGTTAATGAAGGCGTGGGCCAGATCAAAGTGGCAGGGTGATGTGAAACAGAATCTCAAGTGGGGAGATCAGAAATCACAAGAGGGCTTTTTAGCCCACTGCCCGCATAATTTCAACCTAACCTATCAGTGACACGCTCTTCATTCTCCCGGCCCCAGAAAGGCCAATAAGAAAACCCAGATATTTTATTTCACCTATCGGGTGTTAAAAAATTCATAGTTAAAAGAATGGAGAGGTTCACCAATTAGCAGCTAATGTACCTTTAAGGGCTGAGGTGAGCCGGTCTCCTAGCAACAGCCAGGTTTGCAGTAGGTGGACAATTAGGTTTTAGTATCACATTAGTTAAAAGAGGCCCTGCGGGGGGAAGAAGGTGAGGGATGTTTTAACTGGATAGCAGTACTGTCTGGGTTTAGAGACTCCACAGAAGACCCGAGTGACGGACGAGAGTCGAGTTGGACCTTCCGGTCGGGAATCACGCTTTTTTGAAGGCAATTGGTTGGAGTCGAAATCGCAGACGCAAGATAAGCAGTAGGAACATTATTCTTTTATTTATTGTCTTACTTACATTATTGTCTTAATGATGTGGAAAGGCAAGGATAGGAGAGGTTGTGTGGATCGATACCTGCCACGTGGGCGAGTGGGTAACTCTGGTTAGTGTCCCTGGGGATTCCTTCTTAACCACGGTCAGGTTAAAAATAGTCCAGAACTTTCATTATGTGAAAATTCTGGAAAAATAGTCCCAACTACTAAAGGGAATTAAGAAGTAGGCCTACAGATTCTCCGCATGGCCTGAATGAGGCCCAAGGAGCTAGGCCGCCCTGGAATTAAACCCTTAGAAGTAGTATGACCTGTACAATTTTGTGCCTTTCGTTGTCTGGTCTAGGGGGTAGTACATACGCCAAGCGTGATTGGCTTGGTTTAAGCCATTTCAGGGGAGGTGTCGCCTTTCATTGTCTGGTCCAGGGGTAATACACACGGCAAGCTTGATCAACTTGACGGAGCCGGCTCGAGGAGGGTGTCTAATGTAAAGGCTCGAAACACCCGAAGATCCGAGAGTGCATTACTGATGATGTGTCCTGGCACATGATAATGAGAGGTTTCGATTTTCCTATACAAGCAGCTGGCTTAGGAGCTCAGACTTTAAATTCTGCAGACTAACCTTTGCCAGCTAAACATATAGATCCACCAGCCCTACACTTAAACCTAATCCTAAAGTCCAAAAGGGGCATACACCCCCATAAATAGGCAAATTCCAAGAGGGGTAGTCACCCCCATAAACCCTAGGCAACTTCCAAGGGGGGCATACACCCCCACAAACCCTAGGCATTCCCCGATTAACTTTTGATATTCTGAGAGGGGTAGGATTCAACAAGGGCAAGTGTGGGACCTGGTTAATGAAGGCGTGGGCCAGATCAAAGTGGCAGGGTGATGTGAAACAGAATCTCAAGTGGGGAGATCAGAAATCACAAGAGGGCTTTTTAGCCCACTGCCCGCATAATTTCAACCTAACCTATCAGTGACACGCTCTTCATTCTCCCGGCCCCAGAAAGGCCAATAAGAAAACCCAGATATTTTATTTCACCTATCGGGTGTTAAAAAATTCATAGTTAAAAGAATGGAGAGGTTCACCAATTAGCAGCTAATGTACCTTTAAGGGCTGAGGTGAGCCGGTCTCCTAGCAACAGCCAGGTTTGCAGTAGGTGGACAATTAGGTTTTAGTATCACATTAGTTAAAAGAGGCCCTGCGGGGGGAAGAAGGTGAGGGATGTTTTAACTGGATAGCAGTACTGTCTGGGTTTAGAGACTCCACAGAAGACCCGAGTGACGGACGAGAGTCGAGTTGGACCTTCCGGTCGGGAATCACGCTTTTTTGAAGGCAATTGGTTGGAGTCGAAATCGCAGACGCAAGATAAGCAGTAGGAACATTATTCTTTTATTTATTGTCTTACTTACATTATTGTCTTAATGATGTGGAAAGGCAAGGATAGGAGAGGTTGTGTGGATCGATACCTGCCACGTGGGCGAGTGGGTAACTCTGGTTAGTGTCCCTGGGGATTCCTTCTTAACCACGGTCAGGTTAAAAATAGTCCAGAACTTTCATTATG
>NW_026780495.1:0-2500 GCF_030144855.1 Hypanus sabinus | reverse complement strand
GTTCTCTCTCTCTCACACACACACACGCACCTGCTCTCTGTCTCTCGCACACACACACACACACACGCACCTGCTCTCTGTCTCTCACACACGCACCCACATGCCAGCTCTCTCTCCCCCTCTCTCACACACACACACACCTGCTCTCTCTTTCTCTCTCACACACACACACACGCCTGCTCTCTCCCTCTCTCTCACACACACACACGCCTGCTCTCTCTCCCTCTCTCTCACACACACACATGCCTGCTCTCTCTCTCTCTCTCTCTCTCTCTCTCACACACACACACACACACACACCTGCTCTCCCTCTCTCTCTCTCTCTCTCTCACACACGCACACACACATACACATGCCTGATCTCCTTCTCTCTCTCTCCCTCTCTCTCTCTCTCTCTCTCCCACACACACACACACGCCTCCTCTCTCTCTCTCACACACACACGCCCGCTTCCCTCTCTCTCTCTCCTCTCACACACACACACAGACACACGCCTGCTCCCCCCTCTCTCTCACACACACACACGCCTGCTCTCTCTCTCTCTCTCACACACACACACACACACGCCTGCTCTCTCTCTCCCCCTCTCTCACACACACCACGCCTGCTCTCTCTCTCGCTCTCTCTCTCACACACACACATACACACACACACGCCTGCTCTCTCTCTCGCTCTCTCTCACACACACACACGCCTGCTCTCTCTCTCTCTCTCACAGACACACATGCCTGCTCTCTCTTTCTCTCACACACACACACGCACCTGCTCTCTGCCTCTCTCACACACACACACCTGCTCTCTCTCTCTCACACACAACACACCTGCTCTCTCTCTCACACACACACATGCCTGCTCTCTCTCTCTCTCTCTCACACACACATACACACCTGCTCTCTTCTCTCTCACACACACACACACGCCTGCTCTCTCTCTCTCTCACACACCACACACACCTGCTCTCTCTCTCACTCACACACATACCTGCTCTCTGTCTCTCTCACACACACACACACCTGCTCTCTCTCTCTCTCTCTCTGTCACACACACACACCTGCTCTCTCTCTCACACACACACACACCTGCTCTCTCTCTCTCTCTCTCTGTCACACACACACACCTGCTCTCTCTCTCACACACACACACGCCTTCTCTCTCTCGCTCTCTCACACACACACGCCTGCTCTCTCTCTCTCTCTCTCACACACACCTGCTCTCTCTCTCTCTCTCACACACACACACGCCTGCTCTCTCTCCCTTACTCTCTATCTCTCTCACACACACACACACACACAGACACACCTGCTCTCGCTCTCTCTCACACACACACACACCTGCTCTCTCTTTCTCTCTCACACACACACACACGCCTGCTCTCTCCCTCTCTCTCCTCACACACACACACACGCCTGCTCTCTCTCCCTCTCTCTCACACACACACACGCCTGCTCTCTCTCCCTCTCTCTCACACACACACATGCCTGCTCTCTCTCTCTCTCACACACACACGCACGCCTGCTCTCTCTCTCTCTCTCTCTCTCACACACACACACACACACACCTGCTCTCCCTCTCTCTCTCTCTCTCTCTCTCTCACACACGCACACACACATACACATGCCTGATCTCCTTCTCTCTCTCTCCCTCTCTCTCTCTCTCTCTCCCACACACACACACACGCCTCCTCTCTCTCTCTCACACACACACGCCCGCTTCCCTCTCTCTCTCTCACACACACACGGCTGCTCTCTCTCTCTCACACACACACACACACACACGCATACACACATGCCTGCTCTCCCTCTCTCTGTCTCTCTCTCACACACACACAGACACACGCCTGCTCCCCCCTCTCTCTCACACACACACACACGCCTGCTCTCTCTCTCTCTCTCACACACACACACACACACGCCTGCTCTCTCCCCCTCTCTCACACACACACGCCTGCTCTCTCTCTCGCTCTCTCTCTCACACACACACATACACACACACACGCCTGCTCTCTCTCTCGCTCTCTCTCACACACACACGCCTGCTCTCTCTCTCTCTCTCACAGACACACATGCCTGCTCTCTCTCTCTCTCTCACACACACACACATACACACCTGCTCTCTTCTCTCTCACACACACACACGCTGCTCTCTCTCTCTCTCACACACACACACACCTGCTCTCTCTCTCACTCACACACATGCCTGCTCTCTGTCTCTCTCACACACACACACGCCTGCTCTCTCTCTCCTCTCTCTCTGTCACACACACACACCTGCTCTCTCTCTCACACACACACACACCTGCTCTCTCTCTCTCTCACACACACCCATACACACACACACGCCTTCTCTCTCTCGCTCTCTCACACACACATGCCTGCTCTCTCTCTCTCTCTCTCACACACACCTGCTCTCTCTCTCTCTCTCACACACACACACGCCTGCTCTCTCTCCCTTACTCTCTATCTCTCTCACACACACACACACACACACACACACCTGCTCT
>NW_026780494.1:0-32500 GCF_030144855.1 Hypanus sabinus | reverse complement strand
TAATTGTGATGATGGCACAAAGGTTGGAGTATTTGTGGGTAGTGTAGAGGGCTGTCACACCGTTATAGCGGGATATTGATTGGATGCAGAACTGGTTTGTGAAGAAGCAGAAAGAGTTTTTCCCAGGTCCATGAAAAGTGGTCTATTTTTGGTAGGTCGGTGACATGGCAGAATATAGTATTAATGGTAAGAAGCTTGGTACTGTGGAGGATCAGGGACATCTTGGGGTCCGAGTCCAGGGGACGCTCATAGCATCTGCGCATGTTGACTCTCTGGTTGTGAAGGCGTCCGGTGTATTTGCCTTCATCAATTCTGAGATTCGATATCGAGCGGAGAGATAATGTTACAGCTATATATGACCCTGACTAGATCCCACTTGGAGTACTGAACTCTCTTCCCGTCTCCACACAACGGAAAGGATACGGAAGCCATAGAAAGAGTGCAGAGAAGATATACAGGGACGTTTCCTCGAGTGTGGAGCATGCCTTATGATAATACGTTGAGATTTTCTCCTTGGATCTAAGGAGGATGAGAGGTGACCTGACAGAGGTGGAAAATTTGATGAGAGGCATTAATCGTATAAATAGTCAAAGGGCTTGTTTCCCCCCAGTGCTGAAATGGTTGCCACACGAGGACACAGTTTAAGTAGTTGGGGTAGAATTTGCTTTCGGGTATAGAGATGTTCTCCTTGAGAGAGTGTAAGCATTCTTGAGACAGTTGGTCTGGCCGACACACACCTCTATCCGAGGGGCATGGAGCCAGAGATGTAAAGATGTTCCGGCACCATCGCAGCACACTCTAATAGAGTCAGAAACACTGCGCAACGCTCTCCCTCCTCCGTTCTCCCCCTCTCACCAATACCCAGACCTTTCAGCCTTCCAGTTTCTAATTGAGTGTGCCTCTCGGAGATGGTATGTGTGTGTGTGTGTGAGCGGATAGATGAAACATAGAATGATTAAAATTAGGTGCAGGAGTAGGCCATTCGGCCCTTCGAGCTCTGCACCGCCATTCAGTATGACCATGGCTGATCATCCACTCAGAAACCCTGTACCTGCTTTCTCTCCATACCCCAGATCCCCTTTAGCCACAAGGACCATATCCAACTTCCTCTTAAATATAGCCAATGAACCGGCCTCAATTGTTTTCTGTGGCAGAGAATTCCACAGATTCTCTGTGAAGAAGTCGCAATTCACAGTGAAGAAGTCTCAATTCAAAGTGAAGATGTTTTTCCTCATCTCGGTCCTAAAAGTCTTCCCCTTTATCCTTAAACTGTGACCCCTGTTTCTGGTCTTCCCCGACATCCGAAACAATTTTACTGCATCTAGCCAGTCCAATACCTTTAGAATTTTATAGTTTTCAATAAGCCCCCCCCCCCCAGCTGTATACAATATATATTACCTTTTAGATGAAGGAATTAAATGCAGCAACTCCAAGTTTGCGGATGACACGAAGCTGGGCGGCGGTGTAGGCAGAAAGGAGGATGCTAAGAGGATGCAGTGTGATCTGGATAGGTTAGGTGAGTGGGCAAATTCATGGCAGATGCAATTTAATGTGGATAAATGTGAGGTTATCAACTTTGGTTGCAAGAACAGGAAAACAGATTATTATCTGAACGGTTGCCGATTAGGAAGAAGGGAGGTGCAAGGAGACCAGGGTGTCATTGTACACCAATCATTGAAGTTGGGCATGTAGGTACAGCAGGCGGTGAAAAAGGCAAATGGTATGTTGGCATTCATAGCAAAAGGATTTGAGTACAGGAGCAGGATGGTTCTACTGCAGTTGTACAAGGCCTTGGTGAGACTGCACCTAGAATATTGTGTTGAGCATTGGTTCCCTAATCTGAGGAAGGATATTCTTGCCATAGAGGGAGTACACAGATGGTTCACAAGATTGATTCCTGGTATGGCAGGACTTTTATATGAAGAAAGACTGGATCGACTAGGCTTATAATCAGTGGAATTTAGAAGATTGCGGAGGAATCTTATTGAAACGTATAAAATTCTAAAGGGATTGGACAGGCCAGATGCAGGAAGATTGTTTCTGATGTTGGGGAAGTCCAGAACGAGGGATCACAGCTTAAGGATAAAGGACAGAGCTGAGGAAAAACCTCTTCACACAGAGAGTGGTGCATCTGTGGAATTCCCTGCCACTGGACACAGTTGAGGCCGGTTATTTGGCTATATTTAAGAGGAATTTAGATACGGCCCTTGGGGCTAAAGGGATCGGGGGTACAGAGAGAAAGCAGGTACAGGGTTCTGAGTTGGATGATCAGCCATGATCAAACTGAATGGCGGTGCAGGCTCGAAGGGCCGAATGGCATACACCTGCACCTATTTTCTATGTTTCTATGTTTACTTCCGGGTTCAGACACAGGGTGAATCATCCTCCACACCGTCGCATCACACACTCCCGGTGTCAGACACAGAGTTTTCTGCTCTATCTATCTGTCTGTCTGTACCTCTCTGTCCGTCTCTCTCTCTCTCTCTCTCTCTCTCTCTCTCTCTCTCTCTCTCTCTCTCTCTCTCTCTCTCTCTCTCTCTCTCTCTCTCTCTCTCTCTCTCTCTCACTCTCTCTCTCTCTCTCTCTCTCTCTTTGCTTTTGTAAATAGAGAGGATTTTGTTGAGGGTGTCAGCATTCTCGAGACAGTTTGTCTGGCAAAGGAACAGAATGGAATTCGCAGTTATCCCGTATTGAATGTTCGAATGCAACTCATAGACATTTAGACGGCATTTGCACCGGTTGCTGTTCATCAGCTGATATTGTTCCCAAAGACCCTTCTGTGTTCGGTCGGAAGTGATCGGAGAGTGACGAATCTCTATCGAGAAGAAAAGAAAAGCTTACTAAAGGTTATTAGAGCTAGGTAATATTACAGATCTAGAAGATTATAAGGCGAATAGGAAGGAGTTTAACAGAGACGTTAGGAGAGCCAGAAGTGGACATCTGAATGCCGTCGCGAGCAAGATTAAGGAAAGCCCCACGGCATTCTACAAGTATGTGAAGGACAAGAGGATAAGACGTGAAAGCATTGGACACATCAAGAGTGACAGTGGGAAAGTGTGTACGGAACCGGATAAAATAGCTGAGATACTTAATGAACACTTTTCCTCAGTGTTCACAGCGGAAAAGGATCTTGGTGATAGTAGTGATAACTTCAGCTGACTGAAGAGATTGAGCATGTAGATATTAACAAAGAGGTTGTGCTGGAGCTTTTGAGAAGTTCCAGTTGGATAAGTCCCCGGGACCGGATGAGATGTACCCCAGCTACAATGGAAGGCGAGGGAGGAGACTGCTGAGCCCCTGACGATGATATTTGATTCATCCGTTGGGACGGGAGAGGATCTGCAGTATTGCAGGGTAGTGTATGTTGTTCCTATATTCAAGGAAGGGAGTAGAGATAGCCCAGGAATTTATAGACCAGTGAGTCTTACCTCACTGTTTGGTAAGTTGATGGAGAAGCTCCTGACAGGCAGGATTTATGAACTTTCTGAGAAGTATGATATGATTAGGAACAGTCAAAATAGGTTTGTCAAGGGAAAGTTGTGCCGTACGAGCCTGATTGAATTTTATGAGGATGTGCCAAAACAAGTTGCTGAAAGAAGAGCAGTAGATAAAGTGTATATGGATTTCAGCAAGGCATTTGATAAGGTACCCATGCATGGCCTATTGAGGAGGTCAAGTGGCGTGGGATACAAGGGGAGATTCCCATATTGATACAGAACTGACTTGCCCACAAAAGGCAAAGTGTGGGTGTGTACGGGTCATATTCTGCATGGGGGTCGTTGACCAGTGGGGTGCCTGAGGGATCTGTTCTGGGACCCTTACTGTTCGTGATCTTTATAAATGACCTGGATAAGGACATGGAGGGATGGGTTCGTAAGTTTGATGATGACACAAAGGTTGGTGGTGTGTGGACAGTGTAGAGGGCTGTCACACGTTACAGCAGGACATTGATTGGATGTAAACCTGGTCTGGGAAGTAGCAGATGGAGTTCAACCCAGACACTTGTGAAGTGGTTCTGTTTGGTAGCTCAATAATGACAGTACTAATGGTAATACTCTTGGCACTGTGCTGGATCAGAGAGACTTTGGGGTCCGAGTACAGAAGACGCTCAAATCAGCTGAACAGATTGACTCTGTGGTTTAGAAGGCGTCCGACGTATTTTCCTTCATCAATCCTGGAATTCAAATTAGAGCCGAGAGGTAATATTACAGCTATATATGGCCCTGACCATGCCCCACCTGGAGTACTCAATTCCGGTCGGCTCACTACGGGAAAGATGTGGAATACATAGAAAGGATGCAAAGAAGATTTACAGGTATGTTGCCTGGATAGGGGAGCGTGCCTTATGATAATAGGTGAAGTGAACTCGGTTTTTTCTCCTTGGAGTGATAGAGGATGAGAGGTTACATGACAGAGGTGGAAAACATGCTGAGAGGCTTTAATCGTGTGGATAGTCATGGGCTTTTCTCCCCCAGGGCTGGAATGGCTGCCAGAAGAGGACGCAGGTTGAAGGAGCTGGGGAGTAGGTACAGAGATGATGTCAGGGGTATGCTTTTTACTCAGAGAGTGGTGAGTGCGTGGAAATGACGACTGGCAGCAGTGGTGGAGGCGGATACGATAGGGTATTTTAATAGACTTTTAGATGGATACATGGAGCTTAGTGAAGGGCTATAGGTAAGCTTAGTAATTTCTAAGGCAGGGGCATGTTCGGCACTGACCTGTGGTCCGAACAGCCTGTATTGTGCTGTAGGTTTTCAATGATTCTATGAAAACTACGCAACATAGAACATGGGTCCCAGGAACATACCATCCAGGACTCCCGTTCTCTCCACACAGCCTCCGTTTGTTACCCATTTTAACGTAACCCCAGTCAGGATAGCTCGCCTCTGCTCTCCCTCACATTCCCCACTGAGGCACAGAACATTAAACAGAGTAACCAAACTGCTGCCAGCAACTACCACCACACACACACACACACACACACACACACACACACGAGTATCTGAAGTGTGTGGTTGTGCATATATGTGGCGGGGGGGGGGGTGGGCGGGGTGGTGTGGAGAGCAGAGACCGGAATGGGAATATATTGCTGGTGATATAGCGGACACTAGAGGGAGTGGTATCCACGCAGCGCTGTGGAGAGATTCAGAACCCAGAGGTCAATATCCGGAGGAAACGAGGAGGTGTGACAAGTGGCACCAATATTCCCCTTCCTCATCACACATCCCTTTGATCACAGAGAGGGAGTGGTGCTGCGGAGTGAGGTACAGATACACTGGGGGGCATAGTGTAGGTATGGGAGACGGAAGTGGAGAGGGGTATAGGGGAGGACGGGTGTGACGCATGCGAGGAAGTGTATGGGGGAGGGAATTCGGTTCGTAGTAATGGAGTTTTTTAAGGGAGGGTAGAGTGAAGGGGACGGGAGAGGTCCCTCTTTTCACATTGTGTATTCCCCAGGCTTGTACACTAAAATTCATCTCTCCTTCAACACTTCCCCCGATTCACAGTATAGGTCGCTCCCGGCTACAACGAAGCAAACACCGCTTGGGCTCCAAGTTACCAAGAGCACATTTGCCAGAAAACATCTTCTCCAAATCCACACATTCCGGATTCTTTCTGATCCAAGGTAAATTTCGCCTTGCTCCAATTTAGAATCTAAACTTGAGGACCGTCCTATCGTTTCCGATAATTATTTGAAACTAATGACTTTCTCATCACTAGATACAATGTGTACCCTGACATAAAACTCTGACGCCTGCCTTGTCTCATGCCGCAGTAGCAGACCAGGTATTTCTCAGGTTTGTGTCGGGGATAGTGTGGCGGGCTGTCAGACGTTACAGCGGGCCATTCTTATGATGCAAAATTGGGCTGAGAAGTGACAAATGATGTTCATCCGAGATAACTCTAAGGTGTTTCATTTTGGTAGGTCAAATATGATGACAGAATAAAGTCTTAATGGTCAGACACATGACAGTGGAGGATGAGAGACATCTTGGGGCCGAGTCCATAGGAAGCTCAAAGCAACTGCGCAGGTTGACATTGTGTTTAAGAAGACATACGATGTGTTGGCCTTCATCAATCCTGCGATTGAATTTAGGAGCAGAGATGTAATGCTGCAGCCTTATGGGACCCTGGTCAGACCCCACGTGTAGTGCTGTGCTCAGTTCTGGTTGCCTCACTATATGAAGTATATAGGAATTTTCCTGGACTGGGGAACATGACTTATTAAAACAGATTAACGGAACTTGGCCTTTTCTCCTTGGAGCGACGGAGGATCAGATGCCACTTGATAGAGGGGTATAAGATGATGAGAGGCATTAATAGTGTGGATAATCAGAGGCATTTCCCAGGGCTGAGATCTTTGCCACAAGAGGACACAGGGTTAAGGTGCTGGGGACTAGGTACACAGAAGATGTCTGGGGTAAGTATTATAAGCAGAGAGTGGTGAGTGCGTGGAATGGGCTGCCGGCAACGGAAGTGGAGACGGATACAATAGGCTCTTTTAAGAGACTTTTGTACAGGTACATGGAGCTTAGAAAAATAGAGGGCTGTGTGTAAGCCCAGTAATTTTAAAGCTAGGGACATGTTGAGCACAACTTTGTGGGCCGAAGAGCCTGCATTGTGCTGTAAGTTTTCTATGTTTCGATATTTCCACCCACAAAGTCCACAGGGGATGCAGAGTCAGTATGAATAGAACTGAGAAATTCTAAGTGTAGAAACACCCTAATACAAGTTATCTCCAGGCATGCAAACAGTATTCTGGATGTAGGGTGTAAGTTGAACGAAGAGTTAAAATTGGCATGTCGCAAAGGTAATGATACAGTTGTCATGGGGGATTTCAACATGCAGGTAGACTGGGAAAATCAGGATGGTACTGGACCGCAAGAAAGGGAGTTTGTGGAGTGCCTCCAAGATGGATTCTTAGAACGGCTTATCCTGGAGCCTACCAGGGAGAAGGCAATTCTAGACTTAGTGTTGTGCAATTAACGGGATTTGATCAGGGACCTCAAGCTAAAGGAGCCATGAGGAGGTGGTGACCATAAAATGATGTATTTTAACCTACAATTTGAGAAGGAGAAGGGAGAATCGGAAGTGTCAGTAGTACAGATTAACAAAGGGAACTATGCAGCTATGAGGGAGGAGCTAGCCAAAGTTCAATGGAACAATACCCTAGGAAGGAACACAATGGTACAACAATGGCAGGTATTTCTGGGAATAGGGCAGAAGGTGCAGGATCGGTTCACTCCAAAGAGGAAGAAAGATCCTTTAGGGGAGTTTTTTGGCGGCCGTCGCTGACGAGAAAAGTAAAGACAGTATAAAAATAAAAGAGAAGAAATATATCATAACAATGATGAGCGGGAAGACGGAGGACTGGGAAGCTTTTATAGAACAACAGAAAATAACAAAAAAGACAAAGCTCGCAGAACAAAAATGAGGTACGACGGCAAACTACCCAGAATATGAAGGAAGATAGTAAAAGCTTCTTTAGGTATGTGAAAAGAATAAAAAAAACACAGTTAAGATCAAAATTGTGCAATTGAAGACAGAAACGGGTGAATTTATTATGGGGAACAAGGAAATGGCAGATGAGCTGATCATTTACTTTGGATCTGTCTTCACTAGGGAAGACACAAGCAAACTTCCAGATGTAATAGAGACCAAAGAAACTACGGTAATGGATGGACTGAAGGAAATTTATACTAGGCAAGAAACGGTGTTGGATAGACTAGTTGGGTCTGAAGGCTGATAAGTCCCCGAGAGCTGATGGTCTTCATCCCAGGGTACAGAAAGAGGTGTCTCTCGAAATCGTGGACGCATTGGTAATCATTTTCCAATGTTCTATGGATTCAGTATCAGTTCCTGCGAATTGGTGGCTAATGTTGTCCCACTTTTCAAGAAAGGAGGGAGAGAGAAAACAGGGAATTATAGTCAGGTTAGCCTGACGTCAGTGGTGCGAATGTTGCTGCAGTCAAGTATAAAAGAGGAAATTACGACACATTTGGATAGCAGTAGAAGGATCAGTCCGAGTCAGCATGGATTTCGGAAGGGAAAATCATGCTTGAGTAACCTTCTGCAGCATTTTGAGGATGCAACTATGAAAATAGACAAGGGAGAGCCAGTGGATGTAATGTACCTGGACTTTCAGAAAACCTTTGATAAAAGCCCACATAGGAGGTAATTTGGCAAAATTAAAACACATGGTATTGGGGGCAGAGTACTGACATGAATTGAAATTTGGCTGGCTGACAGGACACAAAGAGTAGCGATTAATGGGCCCCTTTCGGAATTGCAGGCTGTGACCAGTGGGATACCGCAATGTTCGGAGCTGGGACCGCAGCTGTTTACAATATACATTAATGATTTAGATAAAGGGATTGAAAGTAACATGAGCAAGTTTGCCGATGACAAAAAGCTGGGTGGGAGTGTGAAATGCCAGGACGATGTTGTGAGAATGCAGGGTGTCTTGGACAGGCTAGGTGAGTGGGCGAATGTATGGCAGATGCAGTTTAATGTGGGTAAATGTAAGGTTATCCACTTAGGTAGCAAGAACAGGAAGGCTGATTACTATCTAAATGGAGTCAAGTGAGGAAACGGGGAAGTACAAAGAGATCTAGATGTTCTTGTACATCAGCGAATGAAACTAAGCATGCAGGTACAGCAGGCAGTGAAGAAAGTTAATGGCATGCTGGCCTTTATAACAAGATAATTTGTGTATAGGAGTAAAGAGGTCCTTCTGCAGATGTACAGAGCCCTGGTGAGACCACACCTGGAGTATTGTGTGCAGTTTTGGTCTCCAAATTTGAGGAAGGACATTCTTGCTATTGAGGGAGTGCAGCGTGGGTACACAAGATTAATTCCCGGACCGGCGGGACTGTCATATGTTAAAAGATTGGAGACACTGGGCTTGTATGCACAGGGATGTAGAATGATGAGAGGGGATCTGATTGAAACATGTAAGATTTTGAAGGGATTGGACAGGCTGTAGGCAGGAAGCATGTTCCCGCTGATGGGTGATTCCAGAACTAGAGGCCACAGTTTAAGAACAGCGGTAGGCCATTTAGAACAGAGATGCGGAAAAACTTTTTCACACAGAGAGTGATGGATTTATGGAATGCTCTGCTCCAGAAGGCAATGGAGGCGAGGGTTCCTGATGCTTTCAAGAGAGGTTAGATAGATGTCTTACAGATAGCTGGGTCAAGGTATATGGGGAGAGGCCATTAACGAGGTACTGATTGTGTATGATCAGCCATGATCACAGTATATAGTGCTGCTACCTAGAAGGGCCGTATGGCCTACTCCTGCACCTACTATTGTCTATATGTGTAAGCTGTATTCCATCTCTTCAGTAGACATCCCACGTTCCTTGGAGTAAACACAATGAATTTTGGAGCCCTCCCATCTGCACCGTAGCTTGAGCCACGTGCTAAACTGTATGGTCTTCCTCGGTCTGGGCACACTGGGAGGGGTGATGGTCCTGTCCTTTAAGTTAATAGCTAATTCCCTGACCTCACTGTGCAGAAACACCTTCTCATACAGACCGATTGCTTTGGTACATATGTGGACCAAGACGTCGAGCTGCTCACTCACCCACTTAAGAATCATAGAATCTTTCTGCAATTGCAGTTGAGCCTCTTTCTATTGCACTTAAGTCGACTACATTATTTCAAGGTGTTAGGTGAGGGGTCATAGAACATTATCATTGAAATCCTCTCAATTCACATCTGTCCCTGTCGGGTTATCCACCCTCAAAATGTTTAATCAATTTCGCTACCACGGTACGTTCACATCAGTTCAGTTTTGGGTCCCATTCATAGAAACCATCTATTTCTTCCCTCCACACTCGATTCAGTTTTTAGACAATGGGGTTTGTGTGCATTAAGGACGTGTGTACTGAAAATATATTCAATAGTTTTGATAACCTGTGCAGTAAATATGGCCTTCCGCATAATCATCTTTTCTCAGTACCTCCATATTTTTCACTTCGTCAAGGAAAAGATTCCCTCTTTTCCTGATGTACCACCTGCTATGTTGTGGGACAAACTCACTCTTCGCTTTAATAATAAAGAGCTGATCTCTGTACTATACTCTCAGCTGATGTCTTTGGGAGTTCAAGAACTAAACAAAACTAAGACCAGCTGGGCGGATGACCTTGGTGTGGATCTGGCTGAGGAATATTGGGCCTAAGCACTGAAAAGGGTTCATGCCTCGCAATAATGTGCTAGATTCGGGCTCATAAAATTTAATGTTTTACACGGTCCATTTAAGTAAAGCCAGGCGTGCTGACATATATCCTGGGACAGACGCTGGCTGTGACAGGTGTTCCCTATCTCCGGCTGGTTTAGTACATGCAGTTTGATCTTGCCCTCGGCTTGATGGCTACTGGGCACAGGTTTTTTTAAAATTATCGGTGAGTTTTGGGCGGTGGCACTGAGACCTTGCCCGCTTATAGCGGTATTTGTTAAGGCAGATGACGTTTTGGGTTTAAATGCAATCAAGTCGGATATCATTTCACGTACATTGCTTTTGGCCCGTAGGAGAATCTTGCTGGTCTGGAAATCTGCCACTCCCCCATCTGCTGCTGCTTGGTTAGAGGACGCAATGTTTTATTCTGAAATTAGAAAAAAAATAAATTCACTCTGAGGGCGTCTGTGAGAAAGTTCTATTCGGAGTGGGGGTCTCTCTTGTCATATTTTGGGAGTCTTAAGGAATTACCTACTAGCTGAGAGCATTTGATTGTACTTGGGCAGTTGCTTCCCTTTTAACACGCATATGGTTTACCTCACAGGGTGGTTGATGAATTATAATATGAGTGTATTCTGGATCATCCGAGAAGTTGTAGATGTGTGTGGGACATCGTCCTGAAGTAATGTAGGGGGTATGGCTGTGAAATGTCCGTACTTGTATTTGTGAAGGTTTGTATTGTAAATACATTAGCTGTCATTATATGTTCGGGGAGGGCGGGTGAGGGGAGGATTCTTTAGGGGTAAGATACAAAAGCAAAATGGAGGAAATTGTAATCCATTATTATTCTGTACAAAGACCTTTCTTCAATAAAAAAATATTACAAATAAATAGAATCATAGAGAAGGAATGCTGTGCTGTGAAAAGAGGAAGGAAGAGGCGGAGAGTGGGGCCACAAAAAGGGTGTTCAGTTTGCAGCAGTTAGAGCAGAACGTGTCAGGCACCATTTTCTTGCTCCCTATCTCTGAATGGAGTCTGTTTAAACGCCGAAATCCACTGACCCATGGCCAGGAGTCACAGACAGAGTGAGAATCCCTCCATAAATTCCGATCACACACTCACCTGGAAATATGCACTGAGTAACGCACCCTCCGCAACGAACCATCACCCCCCCCCACCCCGGGATCATACACAGAGTGCAACTCCCTCCACATTGTTTCAACACACAGTCCGGGGTCACACACCGAGTGAAGGTCCGTCCACAACATCCAAACAGGCAGTTCCTGGGTCGGATAACCAACGAAGCTCCGTAAATATTACCCCATCACACTCCCGGGGTCAGACATCTGAAGTACATCCCGCACCGTCTCAGCACACCCTACCGGAGTCAGGAAAAGTACGGAGCCCTCTCCGTCCTCCGTTCTCCCCACTCACCAATACCCAGACTTTCGGATTTCCAGTAGTCTTGAACTGTGTGAGTCTCTCGGAGATGGTGTTTGTGTGTCTGTGAGCGGATTGTGTGCTGCCGTTAGAGGAAGGAAGGGGAGGAGAGAGGAGGCCAGGGAAAGGGTGGTGGAAATGCAAACACTGATGCAAGTGGTGTGGAAGCACATGACCGGCCTGTGCATGCAGAGTTGTGGAGAGATTCAGATTCTGGCGATCAATATCCGCTGGAATGGGGTGAGTTCTTATGCAGAGAGAGAGAGAGAGAGAGAGAGAACAAACTAAATGTATCAGGGATGGGGTAAGAAGCGGAGGGGTATCAGCGTTGAGCCCCGACCTGAGCGCATCTGCCCTTCGAATAATACTTCCTGCATTGAAACGTACGCAGCTCAGAACATGAGTCCCAGCAGGATCAACCTTTTGCTTCGTGACTTTTTCAGAAATCTTAGCAACATCTGTCCCAACAACCAGTCAACTATCTGGAATGGCGTTCTTGTTTACCTGACCGTGCAACTCCAGTTTATACTACCAGTCTGCCATTTTAATGACAAACCTTACCGCTGTGACGTGTTACGTATTCAGGCAACAATAAATATATGAGATCGGCAAGTGTTTCATATAACAAACAACACGTTTATTAAACACAGAAAACAAACCCCCCAAAAGTAAACAAACACTACCGTAACCGGAAACAGCTGCTGAGCGGCTGTTCAAACAGTTCGTAAAGTGGTATTCCAAAACAGTTCTTAAAGTGATATTGCCAAAAGTTCAATATGCTCACAGTCCATTTAAAAGGAGAGAGTTTACAGGTCGATTTAGGTTCTCTTTCACGTCGCTTGCTTCGATCCCCGAACTTCCCACGAAGAATTCACGAAACAGAACGGCTTAAAGGCACTGACCTTTCCTTCTCCACTACCTTCAATCCTTTCTAGTTAAACCTAGGGATTAAAACGAAGATAGTCAACGAAATCCTTCCAAATAAGGATCAAACAAAGGTCGCCCCCGTTTCACCGTAGAAAGCGATTCTCCTCGATCTTTAACTTCCAACTTTGAATCTTCACTCTCCTCTAATTGCGAAATAACAGAATCATAAAGAACCTGCTGGCAATGACCTTTTAAACTTTAGACATTAAATAAAAACTTCATCCTTCAACTAAACTGCGTCATCACTTCAAACACGCAGTGGCATGAAGTCAACTTGGCAAATCCATCCACGAACTGCCCCTCCTCACCCGGTGGGGTCTACCTTTTATAACCTGTAAAAAAAACCTGTCACATGATCTCTACTTGCGGGAAAATGACATCATTCCACCATCACAAGACCATCACCTCAAGGCCAGTACAGCTTCAACCTCAGTCACATGACAAGGGCTCCACTGTCATGTGTCACGAGTACGTAACAGACGTTAGTTCGATTCCAGTCCAGGTGTAAATTCAGAGAGTTGTTCATGGGAGAGGTATTGAAGGAGCTGAGCAAGGTGAAGGCGGTGTGGCGCGTCCTCCAGGCAGCAGTATGTGCTGCCCCCTAGTGCTCGCTCGGCAGAAGACAGTCTCGGCTCTGAACAATTGTAGATTACCGTGGCATTCAAAATGCCCAGGGGTCTCAGGCTGCATAAATGTGTGTGTGTGTGTGTGTGTGTGTGTGTGTGTGTGTGTGTGTGTGTGTGTGTGTGTATGTATGTGTGGGTGTGTGTGTGTGTGGGTGTGTATGTAATGCGTGAATGTATTGACTGATATCCTGCATATGCTTGCTATCTTGATATATTATACATATTATGTACGCTGCAACCATAACACTTCAGCCACGTTTTAAACTGAATGTATTTTTTTTTCTAATTTTGTCCACACCTGCACACCGGCTCCCTTTTTCTGCGTATATAGTGGTGACGGTAACGACCGCATACCATCGAGGAATCTCAGTATCGTCCACAGTACCGCTTTTCAGTTCCCCTAACAAAGACAATCCCATCGATACAGCTCGTCAGATTTCACCCCCCTCCCTGCTGAGCCACAGAACCATAGGCACTGCCAGAGACCTGACGGGTGAGATTTTCCCCTGCTTGGTCATTTGCACCTCTCTCCTCCCATCGAGAAGCAACCAAACTGGTCTACCTGCTTTTCAGCGGGTTGGCCTCAAGGGGTCTCTGCACTGGTTCTGCCTGTTTAACCCGTTCCTGTCCGTCATCCAGTTTTCTGTACCCTACACGGGGGGGGGGGGGGGATGTAAATGCCTTTCTATATGCCCTCCCTATATCACCCCGACAGCTTCCCGAATGATCCCGTTCATCCAGTTCCAGTTCCAAAGCTGTTCCCCAGAGTGTCACAGCAGGATGTGTGTGGGTGTCACGATATGGGGTCGGTTAGCGTCCGGTCGGGGTTGTGACCATGTCATGGTGAGGGGTGAGTAGGTGTCAAACTGACAGCTGTGTGACTCGCTCACTGTCTCAGCTGTCTGTGAAGTGGTTGTTCTCTGTGTTTCTCAATCTATCGTCAAAGTCATTGATCTACCCCATCCCCTTATCAGCCCACTCGATGAGTTGAAATCTGTCTTTTTGCCCCTCTTGCAGAGCAGTGAACGTAAATCACTGAACAGAATGGACCCTTCGGCCCACAATGCTGTGATATGCCAATTGAGCTAAATCACGTCTGACTGCACAACAACCATCTCCCTGTATTCTCTATATATGAACGTCGCTGTCAAAAAAGGCACATAACTCCCCTCCGAGTTTGTCAATGTATCTCTTGTCACCAATAAAAACTCGCCTCCGCTTTCAATACTTCCCGCTTCTTCACGACTAATACAACCGCAACTGGGAACGTGGAGCTGACGCTCCTGCCCGCTTTGCAACGGCGTCTCACTAATGTGTACAGTGTCATAATTCCAACCGTTGACCCCTGCCCTAAGGTGATCGATCTTTAGTACAGTACTTCCTGCATTGAAACGTACGCAGCTCAGAACATGAGTCTCAGCAGGCTTAACGCTTTGCTTCGTGACTTTGTCGGAGGCCTTAACAACATCTGTCCCAACAACCACTCAGCTATCAGCAATGGCGTTCTTGTTTACATGTCCCTGCAACTCTATTATGTTTCACCACTCTCCCTTTTTAATGGCAAACCTTATCGATGGTTTATTAGTTCCAATAAAGCTCGGGTGTAAAGTGAGAGGGTTGCTCATGGGAGACTAAATGAAGGAGCTGCGCAAGATGGAGGCGGCAAGGTGCTGTCTCCAGGCAGGAGTCTGTGTGCTGCCCCCCAGTGTTCGCTCGGCAGAAGACAATCTCTTTCTGAACAATGTAAATTACCGTGTATTCAAAGTGCCCAGGAGCTTCAAGATGCATAAATGTGCGTGTGCGTGTGTGGGTGTGTGTGTGTGTGTGTGTGTGTGTGTGTGTGTGTGTGTGTGTGTGTGTGTGTGTGTGTGTGTGTGTGTGTGTGTGTGTGTGTGTGTGTGTGTGTGTGTGTGTGTGTGTGTGTGTGTGTGTGCGCGCGTGCGCGTGTACACAATACGTGAATGTGTTTTACTGATATCCTACATAAGCTTGCTACCTGTCCATTTTATACATAATGTGTGTGCTTTGTGCCATGTGGGACTGTTGGTTTTGCAATTAGCAGTCAAGTCCTGGATGTATTCATTGTGATGACTTTACAATGAAACAGAAATTGAAATTAATTAAAATGAAATGAAACCGTTCCGTCTGTAGAGTTCGCACCTTCAGTGGAAGAGAATCTAGTGATACACATGTCTGAAGTTCTCATTCCAACCCTAATGTTAAACTGAAAGTTACTTTTTAATTTCGGCCACATCTACAGAAACGAGTCCCTCTTCGCTCCTATATACCTGTGTCTATAACATAGGCAACATGGAAACATAGAAACATCTGCAGCACAATACAGGCCGTTAGGCCCACAAATCGGTGCCGAACATGTCCCTATCTTAGAAGGAACTAGGGTTTACCCATAGATCTCTATTTTTCCAAGTTCCATGCAGCCAGCCTGGAGTATCTCAAAAGACCCTATCGTATTCGCCTCCACCACCGCCGCCGGCAGCCCATTCCACGCACTCACCACTCTACGTAAAAAAACTTACCCTTACAGCTCCTCTGCACATACTTCCTAGCACCATAAATCAATGCGCTTTTGTGCTAGCCATTTCAGCCTTGGCGAAAGGGGTCTGACTGTCCACACGATAAATGCCTGTCATCATCTTGTACACATCTGTCTGTTCACCGCTCATCCTCCGTCGCTCCAAGGAGAAAAGATCGAGTTCATTCAACCTCATAAGGCATGCTCACCAATTCCAGCATGAACCTTGTATTTTGGGGACCACATACCATCGAGGAATCTGGTTCTCGTCCACAGTACCGCTTTTCCGTTCCCCTAAGAAAGACAACACAATCGATACAGCTCGTCAGATTTCACCCTCCTCCTTGCTGAGCCACTGATCCATACTCAGTGCCAGAGACCTGACTGGTGAGACTTTCCCCTGCTTGGTCATTTGCACCTCTCCCCTCCATTCCAGAAGTATCTAAAGTGGTCTACCTGTTATTGTCCTGGTTGGCCACAAGAGGCCTCTGCACTGTTTCTGGCTGTTTAACCCCTTTCACGTTCCTGTCTTCCACCCAGATTCCTGTATCCTCCACCTTGAATGTAAGTACCTTTCTATGTATCTTCGCTATCATCGCTCAACTTCCCGAATAATCCCGAGTTCATCCATTTCTAGTTCGAACTCTGTTACGCACAGTGATAGACGGGTCAGCTGGATGACCTTCTTACAGGAGAAGTTGTCAGGGACTCTGGAGGTTCCATGCCTTCCCACAGCCCTAAGGCAAGCAGTCAACTCCCCTGCAGTAATGCTTACTGCTCCTTCTAACTGTAATTATAAACGAAACAATCTATAAACTGAAAACAAATCTACCAACAGTTTTGCGCCTTCTATCATCCGAGACTCTCCTCCTTACAGCGTCAAATTGGATAAGCCCTCTAACTCGAACAGCGTCCGCTGCGATTGCCCACAACTTTACTACGAGCTAAGCACATTCTGCTCCGGTTCATTGCAGCGATACAGAGATTCAAACAATGATTGAAATTCACCCCACACCGTCACATCATCCGGGGTCAGGCACATATTGAAGCTCTCTCGTCCCGGTCCCGTTACACACTCCGGGGATCAGAAGCTGCTTTACTCTCACCACCCCCAGCACTGCGCCGTTCGAGTAGTCCTTCATTGTGTGTCTGTCTCGGAGACTGTGCGTGTGTTCGTGTACAGATGGTGAGAAGTGAAGAGCAGAGAAGTGGAAGAGGTTGAGGGGGAGGGAGTAGGGACGTGGTGTTGAGATAGTGGCCACTGGGAGAAAGTGGTGTGGAACCGCGAGACCGGCCTGTCCACACAGATCAGTGAACAGGATCAGAACCGAGAGATCGACTTCCGGAGGATGGCGTTTTGAGTGGTAACACCAGACGTCACCACTCCCCTTTCGTTCCCAGAATTCCAGATGAACGGGGTCGGGGGGTAGAGGATCGAGAATGTCGATGGAACCGTGGAGTGTGTAAGGGACGGAGCGGGTCAGGGAGACGGGGATAGGGGATGGGGAAGGAAGATATGACGGAGAGAGCAAGGAATGCGGGAGACGGAGGGTTGATGGAGTCGGGGTGTGTAAAAGAAGATTGCGGTGATGGAAATGAAGGTAGGGGAAATCAACATCGGGTGGAGGATGTTGTAGTGTGGTGATGTAACAACATAAATCACGGCTCCCTCTTCCCCACAATTCCACATTAACACAGAAAGGGAGCGGGGTAGAGGAGGGAGCCGGGTGACGGAAACGTGGAAGGTTGCAGCGGACGCAGCGTTTCAGAGAGACGGGGAGAGGAGTTGGAAGGGGGAGATGACAGAGACGGCGTGAGGTGCAGGAGACAAAGTAGTAATGGAGTCGAGGTATCAAGAAGGGAAGCTATGACGACAACGGGGGAGTGTGTGACGTAGAGGATGTTTTGTCTGACTTTGATGAGGTTGATCGTCGGGGAACAAGGGATTGACGACGAGGGGAGTCGTAGCGGAGGAAGGGGCTGACGGAGACAGGGTAGGGTGCAGGCACTACTGGTAGTGACAGAGACTGGAGGTGTGTACAAGAGCGAGGGGATCATGGAGATGGGCATGGCTGATTGGGAGGGACAGAGTGACTGGAAACGAGAGTGGGGAAGAGCGACGGACTGACAGACCTCTTCTGCAACCTCTATTTTCTCGGCCGATGTAAGAATAATCCTTCTGGTGGGTGAACCCTCTCAAGGCATCGGGTTCCGAATGTGTTTCTAGTAGGGTACTGAAAACCTTTGCCACCAACAGGTTGGACTGTTCAAGAGTCGTTGGTGTGGAAGCTAATAAAAGGTTTGCATTCATTTCCCGGGCAAGGATTTAATTTTAAGGCTCTGGTTTAGACTCATTTGGAGGGTGCTTCCCTGTCACTTTCACTTTAAGACTCGGACTAGCAATTTCTGCCTGTCACAATCCTTCCTGGAATGTCTGTAATTAAATGGATTGTGCTGAGCTCTTAGTGATCAACCGTAGGAAATCCATTTCCAGCACTGTGGGTTGTGATTGACACTTCGGATGTAGTTACTGCCGTCGTTTATTTTAGTCTAAGTTTGAGTTAATTCCAGACCTTACTCTGCACTTGGGTTGACACCATCCATAACTCCCTGGCCACGGAAGCTATTGTGACGTCAGGAGTTTGTGACGATTTGGTCTCTCATTGAACACGAGTAAATTTCTATGGATGTCCGCTGGGAGGCGCTCTGTCCGGTCGCATAACCTCCTGGTGTGGAGTCGACGACGCCCAGGGTGGCCAGAGACAGCAGAGGGATGTAGACTCAGCCAGTACCGTCAAGGGCAACACCGCTCCCTCCGTCTCGTAGTTGAAACGGTGTTTATCACGATCGCAAGACGAACTCTTCCTGGACGTTTTGCATTCGGTGTATTCGATCTTTCCAGATTTCATCTTGTAGACGACATGAGAGGCCACCTTACTATCAAACGGGTTTAGGAAATCTCAAAATAAGCAAAAATGTTTTCTGGAAACATACCCACTGCTGCACTCTCTCCACGGCCCGTGTCAGTCTCTAAACTAATCTCACTACACCGCGATCTCCACGCAGCCGCACGTCAGAATCCAAACTATTCCGATCACTACACCGATCACTCTCCACGACCCCGCGTCATTATCCAGACTAATCTCGGTGCACCTTTACGGGATCCAGCGTGGCACCGAGACGGGTTGTGGCGGAGGGAAAACAGGAGATAACGGAGAGTGTGCAGAGAGGGAGTGTGTCACGAAGACGGGGCAGCTTGTAAGGGAGGGACGAGAGGTGACGGGTATGAGACTGGTGTAAAGTAGGGAGTTTGTGACTGAGAGGGGGAGTATTGCAGGAGAGCGAAGATAGATGAAGTTGGGGAGAGGATTATGCATACGCAGCGGACTGTGTCCTTGCTAAAGTGAAGATCGTGACAGTTTGTCGGTATCGTTGGGCGGTGTGTTCATGTTATGTTGCAAGGCGTGTCTGTGCGACGGTGTCACGATGAGGGGCGCGTTCATGTCTCGGTGTGAGCTGTGACGGCATCACGGTGAGGGCTGTGTCGGTGTCACAGTGAAGGAGGTGTCTGTGTAGTAGTGAGGGCTGTGTGGCTCGTTTACTGCCGATGTCGAGAGGTCGCTCCCTGAGTTTCTCAATGCAGCGTCATATTCCTTCATCTACCCCGCCCCCTGCGTTTCCCATCCTATCAGTTCAAAACTCTCCCTGACCCTCCTGTAGAGCTGTGAACGTCAATCACCGAACAGAGGAGACCATTCGGCCCGCAATGTTCTGATATACCAATTAATCTAATTCCCTTCTGCCGACACACGTCCAACCTCATCAATTCCCTGTAAATCCACGTGACTGTCAAAGAGCCATTGAAACGGCTCTATCAATCTTCCCTCACCACCGTCTCTGGTAGCACAGTACAATCACCCTCCAGTCCCTGTGTGAATAAAAAATCTTGTCAACCTCACCTCCTCTGAACTTATCCCTCACACCTCAATGCATGAGCTCTTGTACGAGACATTTTTATCCTGGGCGTTATAACACTCGCTCCTTGGTCCATCAATGTCTGTTCTAGTGAGATAATCCTCTGCCAGTTGTCCCCTCCGCCTTCGCCGCTCCAGAGTAAAGAAACCGAAAATTCTCACCACTGCCTACAGATAGTGTCCTCTATACCGGGCAGCATCCCAGTGAATCCCCACTGAATCCTCCCCAAAGACACTGACACTTCCTTTAATGGAGCATCCAGAAATGAATCAGGAATCTCCGAAACGTCAATCCCAGTCTCAACTCTTATCTGCTCCGCCCCTTGGTTACCCGGCACTCTTCGCCATTCACAGTGTGTGGTCCCCAATCCTCTAGACTGAAGTTCTTCTCTGCTTCCAAACTTCCCACAATTCTCATGAAACTGCGCCTGGGCTCCAACTTAGCAGGTCCATCTTTGCCAGAAAACAACCTGGCCGAATCCGCACTTGCCGGATCATTCCTGACGCCAAACATATTGGCCTTCTTTCAATTTATAAACTAAACTCGAGGAGTAGTCAGCATGGCTTTTTAAAGGGCAGGTCGTGCCTTACAAGCCGGATTGGATTTTTTGAGGATGTGATTAAACACATTGATGAAGTATGAGCAGTAGATTTAATGTATATGGATTTCAGCAAGGCATTTGATAAGGTAACCCGAGCAAGGCTTGCTGAGAAAGTAAGGAGACATAGGATCAAAGAGGACATTGCCCACAGAAGGTAAAGCGTGCTTTCAGACGGGTCATATTCTGCATGGTGGTCGGTCACCAGGGGAGTGTCTCGGGGATCTCTTCTGGGACCCTTACTCTTCGTGATTTTTACAAATGACCTGGATGAGGAAGTGGAGCGACGCGTTAACACGTTTGCTGATGACACAAAGGTTGGAGGTGTTGTGGATAGTGTGGGGGGGGGGGGGGCTGTCACTGGTAACAGCGGGACACTGGTAAGATGCAAAAGTGTGGAAGAAAATTGCAGACGTTCAAACCAGATTAAGTGTGAAATGGTTCATTTTTGTTGATCTTATCCATCAACCTACCAACCGGTAGAAAGGCAGGATGCAGAAGGACAGACAGATTAGTAGAATGTTCAACAAATTGGCAAATTAAACAGAATATTGGAAAATGCATGGTCGTGCACATTGGTTGTAGAATTGAAAGTGAGGACTATTGTCTAAACGGTGAGAAATTCCAAAACACAGAGAGGCAATGGGGCATCTTCTTCCACTGCGCCATCACATCTTTCAACGCACGAGAACGAACTCCACAGTTTTTGCGGTATTTATTAATATTTGCAAGTTACATTAATATTACATCTTTGATCCATACTGATGCTTCAGAACAAGAAATTGCAGGCCGTGTTAGTCTCAGATAAAGGGGTCTTTATTCCCTGAAGCGTAGCTGTAACTTTACAGAGTTGCATAAACTCAAGAGGGGCACAGGTATTGGGAATGCGCACAGAATTTTACCCAGAGCTGGGGTATCGAGACCCAGACGGCACAGGATAGAGGTGAGAGTTGGTGGAAAAGAGATAGAGAGAGAGATCAGAGAGACGCAGGTGTTTGAGGGAACGGAGAGCAGAGTGAGAGAGTATGGTATAGAGGGGGAAAGTAAGAGAAATATAAAGAGGTTGGAAGAAGGAGCAGAGAAAGGTCGAGGAAGTAGGGTGAGGAGGGGGTAGAGAGAGTTAGAGGGAGTGAGAAAGAGCGGGATGGAGAGGGATGGCGAGAAAGAACGGGATAGTTGGAGACTCGGGTTTTCCATTTGTGGTGGGGACAAAGGGGTTACGAAAAGATGAGAATAGAGAAGCAGGTAGGGCAGAGAATGAAGGGAGAATTTTGAGAGGATGGACTGTGTGATTGGAGCAGGGATAAGGAAGGGAAAGACAGGGTAATCATTTGATTCTAGTCGGCTCTCCGGGCTGTTGACAGAGAACCTGGATCTTTTCAGGAATATCCGGACAGCAGGGGGCGGACTTCTCGCAGATGAAATGGTGCTTATCATGAAGGCAATAGTCACTCCCTCCACTCGAAGTGCATTCACTGCAGGAGGAACTTCCGGAGGTCACCTTGTACATCAGACCATGGACGGCATTCCTGTCAGTAAATGGTTAAAAAATTTCAACAGAGTCTAAACAGATCCGGCGGAACACGAGACCGTCGCCAAACTAATCCCATTAAATCCGGGCAATCACTACAGCCCTTTGCCGTCCTCAAAATATTTCCTGTGTCCCAATGTCTCCCCACTGCTGTGCGCCAGTCACCAAATTAATCCAACTACACCACCTCCCCCATAGCCTCCTGCCCGTCGTCCCGCCGTCTCCTCAGTCCTGTGGCAGTCCCAATTCGAATGGAACACACCCACTTTCCCCCGTCAGATCTATTCCAGTCCCCAAACAAATATTATTCTCCCATCCTCCCATCGGCACAATCTGATCCTGCAACCCTCTGTCGGTCCCCAAATCCATCGCACGGCTCTTCCTCTCCCGACAGTTTATGTTCGTCTCCAGGTTAATCCCATTGCCCCTCACTACTACCTCAGCCTTGCATCAGTCGGTAATCTGGACCCACTGACCCCCTCTGTGCCCACACTCCCGAATCGGTCTCCAAACTAATCCACTTTTCCCAATCTCTCCCCCCAGATCAGTGTCATACCACAAACGGATCCTGCCGATAACTCTTTCTCACAGAGCAAGGCCTGTCGCCAAACTAATCCGAGCCTGCCTCCTGCTCCCCACAGATCTGTGTCAAACTCCGAACTAATTCCACTGTATCTCCCAATCCCCACAGCCCTGCGTCAGACACCAAAATAATCCCATGGAAATAATCCCCGGGGCCCACAGCAAATCGTCCAAATAATTCGCTGCCCTCTCCTGTGACAGACAGGTATCTTTTCCTAAAATATTTCCCTTGTATCGTTCTCCCCCGACACCAAATCCCACCCGCCACCCTCTTCTCAAAAACCTACTTCAGTCCGTAAACTAATCCCATTTTCTCCCCTCACGACAGTGTCATTCCCCAACTCCCACCCCACAGATCAGTCCAACTCTCACCCGGTTTCACATTGTCCAATCCAGTAAGGAAGGTTACGGCGAACGAGAGACCGTGAAACAAAACTCTGTAAAATTAAATCCCTTTGATTAATGCCGAGAATCGAAAACTGTTTACGGGAGAGTGTCATGGGATGGTGTGTAGGGAGAATCACTCTGTGCCTGATCGCGGTGTGTGATGGGACGGTGTGGAGAGAGATTCACTCCGTGTTTCACCCCGGGAGTATGTTACCGGAGGGTATTGTGGGTTTTCACTCAGTGCCTGACCCCGCGGGTGTGTGATGATTCCTGTGTTGCTGTGGGATCTTCTCGTGCTGTGACACATACCGCTTTATCCCTTGAATTGATTTCCAGCAGGCTTGAATCACGGTTTGAACATCCTTGCATTGCTCTTGGGAAAGAAGTTTCAAACGTGGATACGTAATAACACCGGTCTGTATTTGTGACCCAGTCCTCGGAACACGTTTGCTCTGGAACTCAGGAACAAGGAACAGTGAGACACAGAGTGAATCTCTCTTCACACTTTCCCATCACACACACGCGGTGTGTCACACAGAGTGAATTTCTCGCCATGCGGTCTCATCATTCACACCTGAGGTCAGGCACAGAGTGAATCTTCCCCCACACCCACCAAACGCACATTAACAAGGATCAGGAAAAGTGAAGGTCCCTCCAAACCATCCATCACACACTCACGGGGTCAAGACACAGGGTGAATCTCGTCCCATACTGTCCCATCGTACACGCCTGGGGAGAGACACAGAATGAAGTTCCCTCCATGACGTCCCGTCACAGATTTACAGGATCAGACACAGAGTGAATCTCGTACCACACTGTCCTATCGTACACGCCCGGGGAGAGACACAGAATGAAGTTCCCTCCATAACGTCCCGTCACAGATTCACATGATGAGGCACAGAGTGAAGTTCCCTCCACATCATCCATCACAGACTCTCCAGTCAGGCACAGATTGGGGCTAACTCTAACCCTCCCCTGATACACACACGGAGTCAGACACTGAATGATCTTCGCTCCACACCAACCTATGACACATTCAGTTTGTCAGAGGCAAGTTGGTGCTCCTTCCACACTGTCCTATCAGAGAATTAAACATGTAGGGAATCCCACTCCATTGCGCATCGTCACTCAGCCTCTGGGCCGAATCTAGAATGAAGCTTCCCCCACACTCTCCACTCTACCGCGGTAAGACACAGTGAATCTCTCTCTCTCTCTCTCTCTCTCTCTCTCTCTCTCTCTCTCTCTCTCTCTCTCTCTCTCTCTCTCTCTCTCTCTCTCTCTCTCTCTCTCTCTATCTCCACTACATCACACACACATAGGTTCAGACTGCACGCTGGGCACTGTCAAATCTCACGCTCTTGTGGACAGACAAAGAGAGAAGCTCCTTCCAAACCGTCCTATCACACCTTCGTGGAGTGAGACACAGAGTTAAGCTACTGTCACTGTGTACAATCGCACACTCCACGGATCAGCCACAGTGTAGCTCCTTCAGCACCGTCCGATTACTGACATCCGGAGATAGACATGGAGTGAAGCTCTTTGTCACTCTCCCATTACACCGGCGCAGGGTTAATAACAGTTTGCACCGTCCGCACCTTCTCACCACACACTCCCGGAAGCAGATACAGAGTGAAACTCCCTCCACTATCTCTGTGGCATCATCCCTCATTTCAGCGGTCAGACGTGGAGTGAGGTGTCCTGCACACCGTCGTGTCACACTCTTCTGGAGTTAGATTCTGAACGTTACTCCCTCCATACCGTCTCATGACACACTCTCGGGGTCAGAGAACAGAATTTAGATCCCTCCACAAACTCCAAACACACACAGCCTTGGTCAGACACAGTGTGAATCTCTTTCTCCACGGCCCCATCACACTCTCCAGCAGTCGGACATGAGAAGAAACTCCCTCAGCACACAGGACAAACGTCAGAGGGAGAGTGATCCTCCCTCAAGAGCCTCTCAGCACTCCACGCAGCAAAGTGTCAGACATACGGTCTGCATACGGTCCCATCAACACACTCACCATTCTAACACAGTGTGAATCTCCCTCCTTACGTCCGATTGACCTGCCTGGTGAGTCACATAGTGTGGCTCTCTTCTGAACCTTCCGATCACACCCTCCTGTATTCCGACACAAAGCGAAATTTCGCCCACACCCTCCCATGGCAACTCACGGGGTCAGACTCCCTCCACAATATCCAATCACACAGCCTGGCGTCACATAGAATGACCGTCCCTCTACACTGTCCTATCACAAAATCCCGCTGTCAGACACAGAGTGAAGCTGGATCCATAATGTCCCATCAAACAGTCCCGGAGTGGGACATAGGGTCACGCTGAAATGTTCTGTCTCACAACCCCGGGGTCAGATACAGAATGGATCCACCTCCACAACGTCCCATCACACTCTCCCGGGGTCAGATACAGAGTGAATCTCCCTCCACATCGTCCCATCACACTCTCCCGGGGTCGGATACAGAGTGAATCTCCCTCCACAACGTCTCATCACACATTCCAGGGGTCAGATACAGAGTGAATCTCCCTCCACAACGTCCCATCACACACTCCGGGGTCAGACACAGAACGAGTCCACCTCCACAACGTCCTATCACACTCTCACGAGGTCAGATACAGAATGAATCCACCCCCATAACGTCCCGTCACACCCTCACGTGGTCAGATACAGAATGAATCCACCTCCACAACGTCCCGTCAGACTCTCCAGGTGTCAGATACACAATGAATCAACCTCCACAACGTCCCATCACACTCTCCCGGGGTCAGACATAGAGCGATGCTGGATCCATACTGTCCCATCAGACATTCCCGGAGTGATGCTGTAATATTACGTCTCACAAAGCCGTGGTCAGATACAGAATGAATCCACTTCCACAACGTCCCATCACACTTTCCTGGATTCAGTGAGAGAGTGAAAGTTCGTCCATGCAGCCCTATCACACACTCACCGGGTCAAACACAGAGTAAATCACCATCCATACCACCCCGTAACACACTCCTAATGTCAAGCACACTCCTGACGCTTCCTCTCCATGCCTGCACTGTGATGAGGAGCGGGTGTAAGAGGGGGATGATGCCTCACCTCTTCTGCTGGCCCAAAATTCGCAGATTCGAACCTTGCTTTCGATGACAGATCTGTACTTCGTTTCCATCTCAGTGAACTTGTGACAGATCGCTGTGCATTCGTTTAGAAACGGACAGATTTGAGTTTAGCGCAGAAAGCTTGGATTGAAAGGATGAGTTTAACTCATGAAAGTTCCATTCGGATATGAACTTAGACTGACGAATCTGTGACACTGAGAGAGATGGTAAAGGATTATTAACGTTTGCAGTGACACCTGAGTCAACGTCACGGTGAAGGTTGTAACAGTGAAGCATGTGCTTGTGGCACAGTGAGGGGCTTGTCGGTATCCCACTGAGGCGTCGGCGTCACCATGAGGGACGTGCCTGTGTCACGCCAAGGGGTATTTCAATGTCCAGCTGAAGGTTTTGCTGTTGTTACCATTGAGGTCTGCGTCAGTATCGTGCGGGGCATGTCCGAGTTACTGTGAGGGACGTGTCGGTATTACTGTCATAGGAGCTTCTGTGCCCCGGCGAGAGATGTATCGGGTCACAATGAAGTGTATCTCGATGTCAAATAGAGGAAAAATTCATTGTGAGGGGCCTTGTGGTGTCTCCGAGGGTGGAGAATCTGTGTAATGGTGTGCTGTTCTCACAGACAGGGGTATGTCTGTGTCACTGTGAGAGACATGCCATGGCCAACGGTGGGTGTGAGAGTGTCACGCTGAGGGATGTGTCGGTTTTATGGAGAGGACTATATCGGCGGCATTGTGAATTTAGGAGTCTGTTTCATGTTAAGTAGTTTGCCTGTGTAAGGGTGAGGTGTGGGTACTTGCCTGAATGAGCGGTGCGTTTGTGTTCTGTTGAGGGGTGATACTGTCTCGGTAAGGGGTATTACAGTGACGTGTGAGTCTTTATCACGATGCGGTGCAGAGCGAATCACGCTGAGGAGCGTGAAGGTGTCACGGTGTACGGTACCTCAGTGTCACGGTGATGAGCGTGAATAAACAATTGGTTATTCCAGTAATTAAATATGAATTACCAATATGGTTTCTATTTCGTTTTTTTTTTAAATAAATTAATTTTATCTAGCCCTATTGTATCTGACTTCATTTTTCCATCCCTCTGTTATGGACCAAGCCTTTTTGATATGGAAAATGAAGGGTATAACATGTTTTTTGTGACTTATTCCTGGATTACTGTTTAATGTTTTTCAAACAGTTGTCTCATAAATATAATTTACCCAGATCCTATTTTTTAGATAAATAAAATTAGAATTTTTTTGGATTATACGTTACAAAGTTTTCCGAACTCATACCTAGCTGATATCACGGGAAAAACGGTTAAAAGCCCTTATCAGAAGAGTTTAATAGCAACCATTTATGGTATGAACATGGAAATACTGCCAGATATATGCGATAAAATTAAGAACAAAAGGGAAAAAGAACATCTACTTTCTTTACATACAGAGAAAAGGGAGAAAATTTTACATTTCGTTAACTCGTCATTGATGTGTGCTAAAGACGCCATGATACAATTTAAGGTGGGGCATCGGACCCATATGTCTAAGCACAAACCTGCTCGGTTTTACTCCCACGTTAATCCTATTTGTGATAGGTGCCATTCCGAAGCAGCATCTCACATGGCTAACATGTTCTGGTCTTGCCCTTTTCTTTCGGAAAATACTGGAAATATATTTTTGTTATTATTTCAATAGTTATGAGTATAAATTTACATCCTCACCCTATTACTGCAATTTTTGGCTGACCTATTTTTGGTCCATAATAGCTATTTATCCCATTAAGCTAATCGGATGATTGCATTTGTTACATTAATGGCTAGAAGATCAATTCTATTGAACTGGAAAGAGATGAATCGTCCAACTACATTCCAATAGTTTTCCCAAGCTATATCTTGTTTGAATTTAGAGAAAAAAAGAAGTGTTACTTTTGACTGACCCTTCGATTAAATTTGAAGAAACCTGGAGACCATTGATTCAACACTTTCATATGAGCTAAAGCCACCTTTCCCGAACGTGGTTTTATTACCCTTAAATATTTGCAAAGTGCAGCGGAGTTATTGACACTACTGTTTATATCCGTTATAATATAACAGCCCAGTTTTTTTTTTAGTTTAGTTTGCAAGTTAGTTAGTTTTTTTTGTTTTTTCTTCTTTATTCTGTACAAATACAAAATGAGTTTGGGAGTGTTGGGTCATTTGTGTTGTCAATAGTTTATACTTGCCTATACTGCTCTATTAACTATGTATTCCGAATCTCTCTCTGTTTTTCTACTGTTACTGTCTTTTGTTTGAAAATCAATACATGTATTTAAAAAAAAGAAAGAAAATAAAGGAAAAAAGAAATACTGTCAGGAGTATATCGATGTTAGTGAGGGGAGCATTGCTGTCAGTGTGACGGCCATGTGTGTGCCACGGCGATGGTCGTGTTAGTGTCGCGTTTAGGAGTATATCTGAGACTCGTTGAAGGTCGTGGCCGTGCTATGGTTATATTTTTGATGTTATGGTGAATGACGTGTCGGTGTCAGGGCGAGTCTTGATTGTGTTACGGTAAAGGCCGTGTTTTTATCCCGGTTTGCGGTGTGTAAGTGTAATAGAGCATAGAATACAGAACTGTGCAGTACAGTCCCTTCAGCTCACAATGTTTTGTCCACCCTTAAACCGTGCCTCCCAGATAACCAACCACCTTAAGTTTCTCATATAACTGTCTAGCAGTCTTTTAAATTTCACTAGTGTATCTGCCTCCGCCAGTGACTCAGGCCGTGCATTCCATGCACGAAGCACTCTCTAAGTAATGAATTTTCCTCTAATATCCACTTTAAACTTCCCACCCCATTTTCCTAAAACCATGTCCTCTTTTACTGAGCAGTGATGACCTGGTATATGATCTTGTATACCTCTATCTTGTCTCCTCTCAACCTCCTTCTCTCCAAAGAGTAAAGTCCAAGCCCACTTAATCTCTGATCATAATGCACGCTCTCTAAACTAGGCAGCATCCTGTTAAATCTCCTCTGCACCATTTCCATTGCTTCCACATACCTCCTATAGTGAGGCGACAAGAACTGAACACACTACTCCAAGTGTGGCCTAACCAGAGTTTTAAAGAACTGCATAATTACATCGAAATTCTTAAACTCTATCCCTCGACTTATGAAAGCTAACACCCCATAAACTTGATTAACTACCCTACCAACATGTGCGGTAACTTTAAAGGAACTGTGAGCATGTATCCCCAAATCCCTCTGCTCCTCCACACTACCAAGTATCCTGCCATTTACTTTGTACTCTGCCTTGGAGTTTATCCTTCCAAAGTGTACCACCTCACACTTCTCCGGGTTGAACTCCATCTGCCACTTTTCAGCTCACATCAGCATCTTGTCAATGTCTCTCTGCAATCTTCGGCAATCCTTTACGCTATCCACAACACCACCAACCTTTGGCTTGTCTGCAAGACTTGCCATATCACCATTCTACCCCTACACCCAGGTGGATAACAACAAACAAAAAAAAAGGAGAGGTCCCAGAACCGATCCTTGTGAGACATTAATCACAACACTCCATTCCGAATGCATCCTTTCCACTTCGGCACTTTATTTTCTGCAGGAAAGCAAATTCTATTACGACTTGGCCAAGCTTCCCTGGATCCCATGCCTTCTGACTTTCTCAATAACACTACCGTGTGGATCCTCGTCAATAGCATTACTAAAATCCATGTCGATCACATCCACTGCACTACCCTCGTCTATATGCCTGGTCACCTCCTCAAAGAAATTTAACTGGCTTGTTAGACACGATCTACCCTTCCCAAAACCATGTTGTCTGTCCCTGATCAGGCAATGATTTTATAAATACCCAGAGATCCTATCTCGAAGGATCTTTTCCAACAGCTTTACCACCACAGACGTAAGGCTCACTGGTCTATAATTACACGGGCTATCCCTACTACGTTTTTTGATGAAGGGGACAAAATTCCCCTCACTCTAATTCCCCCGGTACCATTTTCGTGGACAAAGGGACATAACGATCCCAGCCAGAGGCTCTGCAATCTCTTCACTCTCTTCGTGCAGAAGCTTGGAGAATATTCCATCCTACGGTATTTTAAGAATTCCAACACGTCCTCTCCCTTAATATCAACATGCTTCAGAACTTCAACCTCACTCATATTGTCCTCACTGTCATCAAATTCCGTTCGACGCACCATAGATCGACAGCCCGGCGACTATCGCGGCGAGGCTGAACATAACGAGGCAAAGTAGGCAGATCTTAAGGCAGGTTCTTTTTCTGATGTTCTGCTTCGGCTCCTGTTCCTGCGCACCTGTAGAGAGCCCAGTCAGCGTGTGTGTGAATTCAGCCATGACACCCACTGGGATTCCCTCCCGTCCACCATCAGCACTCTCTAGTTCCACCACGATCAACCCTTCCCTCTTTCAATCTCATCCAATTTCAGCCGCCATCGCCAAATTCCTTGACTTGGCAAAAGCTGACAGGTGTCTGACGGATTCCAGAGATCAGTCAGATCTCCCCTAAGCCTCCTCCGCTCCAGAGGAAGCAACCCAGGTGTCCGACCTCTCGTTGTAACACATGCCACCGAATCCCAGCAGAGTCCTGTTAAACCTCTCCGGAGGCTCCCCAACGCCCTGACATCCTCCCGATAATGGGGTGAGCAGAACTGTATACAATACGCCTGATTCAGCCTAACTAGTGATTTTTATAAAGTTGCAACATAACTCCCTGATACTTGTACTGGGTGCCTGATTAATAAAGGCAAGAATGTCATGGACGTTCTTAACCATCCCATCAAACTGTAGGGAGCTATGAACAAGGACCCCAGGATCCTCTGCCCATCTAAAGTAAGGACATTCTCGGCAGAGCAGTGTGGGCTGAAGGGTTCGTATTGTGCTGTACGTTCTCGGGTCTTGTCTTTGATAGTGTGTATTTTCATTTATTTGATCTATCAAGGGGCAATATTTTTCGTTTGTCCGGGTTAAGCTCCATTTGCCCGGTCTTCAAACCATATCTGTAACTGATCTACGTCCCATTGAATACTTTGCCAGTTTTCTCCGCTCTCCACAGCACAGCCTCTCGCCGTATCATCAGCACACCTACAATCCCACCCGTCTACAATTTCATCCAGAACAAAAATATACATTTAAGTGCCAAGAGGTTATGTCGCTGCTATATAGTACCCTGGTCAGACCCCACTTGAAGTACTGTGCTCAGTTCTGTTCACCTCAATAAAGGAAAGCCGTGGAAACCATAGGAAGGGTGCAGAGGAGATTTACAAGGATGTTGCCTGGATTGGGGAGCATGCCTTATGAGAATTGATTGAGTGAAATCGGCCTTTAATTTTTGGAGTGACGGAGTATGAGAGGTGACCCGTTAGAGAGTCATTGATCGTGCGGAGAGTCAGATGATTATTCCTAGGGCTGAATGGCTAGAACGAGAGGGCATGGTTTTAAGCTGCTTGAAAGTTCGTACAGAGGGTAAGTTTTCTATGCAGAGAGTGGTGAGTGTGTGGAATGGGCGGCCGACAGCGGTGATGGAGGCGGAAGCGATAGGGTATTTTAAGAGACTCCTCGATGGGTACATGGAGCTTAGAAAAAATAGAGGGCTAATGGGTAAAGCTAAATGTAGTTCTACGGTAGCGACATGTCCGGCACAGCTTTGTTGGCCGAAGGGCCTTCAATTTGATGTATGTTTTCAATGTTTCTATGTTCTAAACCACCCATCTACAATTTCATCGAGATCAACTATATACCTCACAGAAAGGAATTACATTTGGGAGCCGAGTGACAACGTTTTGTTAACCAGATGGTGGTCAGTCAATGGGACGAGATGACAGAGGAAGTGTTCGAGCGGATGAATTAGAAATTTTGATACTTGGGAGTATGACACGTGACCCGTTCAGTTAGACGTCATCACTGTGAACACTGACCTGTTTGTACAGTGGTTGACAGCCCGCCGGGTCCCGAGGAAATGGGAGGATCTTCGTTCTCATCGATGCTGGGTTCCCCTTTCCGAAAGTTCAGCTCTGAGTAGGTGGAATTCAAACCGTCTGGGGGGGGCAGAGAGAGAGAGACGGGGAGAGAGAGAGAGAGAGAGAGAGAGAGAGAGAGAGAGAGAGAGAGAGAGAGAGAGAGAGAGAGAGAGAGAGAGAGAGAGAGAGAGAGAGAGAGAGAGAGAGAGAGAGGAGAGAGAGAGAGAGAGAGAGATAGAGAGAGAGAGAGAGAGAGAGGAGAGGAGAGAGAGAGAGAGAGAGAGAGAGAGAGCGGCAGAGAATAGGGGATGGTGTTGAGGAGAGAGAGAAGAAGAGAAGGATGTGAGGGAAAGAAAGGTGATAATACAGCGAGAGAGGGGGTGAGGGAGAGGGAGAGAGAGGAGAGAAACGGAGGCAGAAGAGGAGAGCGATGTGGTGATGTTCGGAAAGATTCCAGAGAAAGAATGGGGAGGGAGAACAGAGTGAAAGAAGACGAGAGAGGTGGGGAAAGAGTCGGGAACAGTGAGAGGATGGGGAGAGAAGTGAGAGAGGATGGGGGAGAGAAGGTGAGAGAGAGCGAAATAGAGGGGGGTAGAGAAAGGAGGAGTGAGGGGTGGAGGAAAAGTGGGAGAGGGGATGGGGAAG
>NW_026780493.1:0-33920 GCF_030144855.1 Hypanus sabinus | reverse complement strand
GCTGGGGGAGAGGGGTCACTGAGAGATGGTGTGAGGGAGCTGGGTTATCACCAGAGGGGATACAGTCAGTGACACAGGGTGCTGGAGGAGAGGGGACACTGAGGGACGGTGTGAGGGAGCTGGGATAATGTCAGTGGGGATACAGTCAGTGACACCGGGCACTGGGGGAGAGGGGTCACTGAGGGACGGTGTGAGAGAGCTGGGTTATTGTCAGTGGGGATACAGTCGGTGACACAGGTTGCTGGGGAGAGGGGTCACTGAGGGATGGTGTGGGGGAGCTGTGTTATTGTCAGTGGGGATACAGTCAGTGACACAGGGCGCTGAGGGAGAGGGGTCACTGAGGGACAGTGTGAGGGAGCGGGGTTATTGTCAGTGGGGATACAGTCAGTGACACAGGGTGCTGGGGGAGAGGGGTCACTGAGGGACGGTGTGAGGGAGCTGGGATAATGTCAGTGGGGATACAGTCAGTGACACAGGGCAGTGAGGGAGAGGGGTCACTGAGGGACGGTGCGAGGGAGCGCGGTTATTGTCAGTGGGGATACAATCAGTGACACAGGGCACTGAGGGAGAGGGGTCACTGAGGGACGGTGTGAGAGAGCTGGGTTATTGTCAGTGGGGATACAGTCAGTGACACAGGGTGCTGGGGGAGAGGGGTCACTGAGGGACGGTGTGAGAGAGCTGGGTTATTGTCAGTGGGGATACAGTCAGTGACACAGGGAACTGAGGGAGAGGGGTCACTGAGGGACGGTGTGAGGGAGCTGGGTTATTGTCAGTGGGGATACAGTCAGTTGCACAGGCTGCTGGGGGAGAGGGGACACTGAGGGATGGTGTGAGGGAGCTGGGTTATTGTCAGTGGGGATACAGTCAGTTGCACAGGCTGCTGGGGGAGAGGGGACACTGAGGGATGGTGTGAGGGAGCTGGGTTATTGTCAGTGGGGATACAGTCAGTTGAACAGGCTGCTGGGGAGAGGGGTCACTGAGGGATGATGTGAGGGAGCTGGGTTATTATCAGTGGGGATACAGTCAGTGACACAGGGCAGTGAGGGAGAGTGGTCACTGAGGGACGGTGTGAGGGATCTGGGTTATTGTCAGTGGGGATACAGTCAGTGACACGGGGTGCTGGGGGAGAGGGGTCACTGAGGGATGATGTGAGGGAGCTGGGTTATTATCAGTGGGGATACAGTCAGTGACACAGGGCAGTGAGGGAGAGTGGTCACTGAGGGACGGTGTGAGGGAGCTGGGTTATTGTCAGTGTGGATACAGTCAGTGACACAGGGCGCTGGGGGAGAGGGGTCACTGAGGGACGGTGTGAGGGAGCTGGCTTATTGTCAGTGGGGATACAGTCAGTGACACAGGGTGCTGGGGGAGAGGGGTCAGTGAGGGACAGTGTGAGGGAGCTGGGTTATTGTCAGTGTGGATACAGTCAGTGACACAGGGCGCTGGGGGAGAGGTGTCACTGAGGGACGGTGTGAGAGAGCTGGGCTATTGTCAGTGGGGATGCAGTCAGTGACACAGGGTGCTGGAGGAGAGGGGACACTGAGGGACGGTGTGAGGGAGCTGGGTTATTGTCAGTGGGGATACATTCAGTGACACAGGTTGCTGGGGGAGAGGTGTCACTGATGGACGGTGTGAGGGAGCTGGGTTATTGTCAGTGGGGATACAGTCAGTGACACTGGGTGCTGGGGCAGAGGGGTCACTGAGGGATGGTGTGAGGGAGCTGGATTATTGTCAGTGGGGATACAGTCAGTGACACAGGGTGCTGGGGGAGAGGGGTCACTGAGGGACGGTGTGAGGGAGCGGGGTTGTTGTCAGTGGGGATACAGTCAGTGACACCGGGCGCTGGGGGAGAGGGGTCACTGAGGGACAGCATGAGGACGCTGGTTTATCGTCAGTGACACAGGGCGCTGGGGGAGAGGGGTCACTGAGGGACGGTGTGAGGGAGAGGGGTTATTGTCAGTGGGGATACAGTCAGTGACCCAGGGTGCTGGGGCAGAGGGGTCACTGAGGGACTGTGTGAGAGAGCGGGGTTATTGTCAGTGGGGATACAGTCAGTGAAACAGGGTGCTGGGGCAGAGGGGTCACTGAAGGACTGTGTGAGAGAGCGGGGTTATTGTCAGTGGGGATACAGTCAGTGACACAGGGTGCTGGGGGAGAGGGGTCACTGAGGGACGGTGTGAGGGAGCTGGGTTATCGTCAGTGGGGATACAGTCAGTGAAACAGGGCGCTGGGGGAGAGGGGTCACTGAGGGACGGTGTGAGGGAGCGGGGTTATTGTCAGTGGGGATACAGTCAGTGAAACAGGGCGCTGGGGGAAAGGGGTCACTGAGGGACGGTGTGAGGGAGCTGGGTTATCACCAGTGGGAATACAGTCAGTGACACAGGGTGCTGGGGGAGAGGGGTCACTGAGGGACGGTGTGAGGGAGCTGGATTATCGTCAGTGGGGATACAGTCAGTGACACAGGGTGCTGGGGGAGAGGGGTCACTGAGGGACAGTGAGGGAGCTGGGTTAACGTCAGTGGGTATACAGTCAGTGACACCGGATGCTGTGGGAGAGGGGTCACTGAGGGACGGTGTGAGGGAGCTGGGATAATGTCAGCGGGGATACAGTCAGTGACACAGGGCGCTGGGGGAAAGGGGTCACTGAGGGACGGTGTGAGGGAGCTGGGTTATTGTCAGTGGGGATACAGTCAGTGACACAGGGTGCTGGGGGTGAGGGGTCACTGAGGGAAGGTGTGAGGGAGCGGGGTTATTTTCAGTGGGGATACAGTCTGTGACACAGGGCGCTGGGGGAGAGTGGACGCTGAGGGACGGTATGAGGGAGCTGGGATAATGTCAGCGGGGATACAGTCAGTGACACAGGGTGCTGGGGGAGAGTGGTCACTGAGGGAAGGTGTGAGGGAGCGGGGTAATTGTCAGTGGGGATACAGTCAATGACACAGGGTGCTGGGGGAGAGGGCTCACTGAGGGACGGTGCGAGGGACCTGGGTTATCGTCAGGGGGGATTCAGGCAGTGACACAGGGTGCTGGGGGAGAGGGGTCACTGAGGGAAGGTGTGAGGGAGCTGGGTTATTGTCAGTGGGGATACAGTCACTGACACAGGGTGCTGGGGGTGAGGGGTCACTGAGGGAAGGTGTGAGGGAGCTGGGTTATCACCAGTGGGGATACAGTCAGTGAAACAGGGCGCTGGGGGAAAGGGGTCACTGAGGGACGGTGTGAGGGAGCTGGGTTATCACCAGTGGGGATACAGTCAGTGACACAGGGTGCTGGGGGAGAGGGGTCACTGAGGGACGGTGTGAGGGAGCTGGATTATCGTCAGTGGGGATACAGTCAGTGACACAGGGTGCTGGGGGAGAGGGGTCACTGAGGGACAGTGAGGGAGCTGGGTTAACGTCAGTGGGGATACAGTCAGTGACACAGGGCGCTGGGGGAGAGGGGTCACTGAGGGACGGTGTGAGAGAGCTGGGTTCTTGTCAGTGGGGATACAGTCAGTGACACAGGGAACTGAGGGAGAGGGGTCACTGAGGGACGGTGTGAGGGAGCTGGATTATTGTCAGTGGGGATACAGTCAGTTGCACAGGCTGCTGGGGGAGAGGGGACACTGAGGGATGGTGTGAGGGAGCTGGGTTATTGTCAGTGGGGATACAGTCAGTTGCACAGGCTGCTGGGGGAGAGGGGTCACTGAGGGACGGTGTGAGAGAGCTGGGTTATTGTCAGTGGGGATATAGTCAGTGACACAGGATGCTGGGGGAGAGGGGTCACTGAGAGATGGTGTGAGGGAGCTGGGTTATTGTCAGTGGGGATACAGTCAGTGACTGGGGTGCTGTGGGAGAGGGGTCACTGAGGGACGGTGTGAGGGAGCTGGGTTACAGTCAGTGGGGATACAGTCAGTGACACAGGGCGCTGGGGGAGAGGGGTCACTGAGGGACGGTGTGAGGGAGAGGGGTTATTGTCAGTGGGGATACAGTCAGTGACCCAGGGTGCTGGGGCAGAGGGGTCACTGAGGGACTGTGTGAGAGAGCGGGGTTATTGTCAGTGGGGATACAGTCAGTGAAACAGGGTTGCTGGGGCAGAGGGGTCACTGAGGGACTGTGTGAGAGAGCGGGGTTATAGTCAGTGGGGATACAGTCAGTGACACAGGGTGCTGGGGGAGAGGGGTCACTGAGGGACGGTGTGAGGGAGCTGGGTTATCGTCAGTGGGGATACAGTCAGTGAAACAGGGCGCTGGGGGAGAGGGGTCACTGAGGGACGGTGTGAGAGAGCTGGGTTATTGTCAGTGGGGAGACATTCAGTGACACAGGGTGCTGGGGGAGAGGGGTCACTGAGGGACGGTGTGAGAGAGCTGGGTTATTGTCAGTGGGGATATAGTCAGTGACACGGCACTGTGGGAAAGGGGTCACTGAGGGACGGTGTGAGAAGACTGGGTTATTGTCAGTGGGGATACAATCAGTGACACAGGGAACTGAGGGAGAGGGGTCACTGAGGGACGGTGTGAGGGAGCTGGGTTATTGTCAGTGGGGATACAGTCAGTTGCACAGGCTGCTGGGGGAGAGGGGACACTGAGGGATGGTGTGAGGGAGCTGGGTTATTGTCAGTGGGGATACAGTCAGTTGCACAGGCTGCTGGGGGAGAGGGGACACTGAGGGATGGTGTGAGGGAGCTGGGTTATTGTCAGTGGGGATACAGTCAGTTGAACAGGCTGCTGGGGAGAGGGGTCACTGAGGGATGATGTGAGGGAGCTGGGTTATTATCAGTGGGGATACAGTCAGTGACACAGGGCAGTGAGGGAGAGTGGTCACTGAGGGACGGTGTGAGGGAGCTGGGTTATTGTCAGTGGGGATACAGTCAGTGACACGGGGTGCTGGGGGAGAGGGGTCACTGAGGGATGATGTGAGGGAGCTGGGTTATTATCAGTGGGGATACAGTCAGTGACACAGGGCAGTGAGGGAGAGTGGTCACTGAGGTTCGGTGTGAGGGAGCTGGGTTATTGTCAGTGGGGATACAGTCAGTGACACAGGGCGCTGGGGGAGAGGGGTCACTGAGGGACGGTGTGAGGGAGCTGGCTTATTGTCAGTGGGCATACAGTCAGTGACACAGGGTGCTGGGGGAGAGGGGTCACTGAGGGACGGTGCGAGGGACCTGGGTTATCGTCAGGGGGGATTCAGGCAGTGACACAGGGTGCTGGGGGAGAGGGGTCACTGAGGGACGGTGAGGGAGCTGGGTTATCGTCAGTGGCGATACAGTCAGTGACACAGGATGCAGGGCGAGAGGGGACACTGAGGGACGGTGTGTGGGAGCTGGATTATCGTCAGTGGGGATACAGTCAGTGACACAGGATGCTGGGGGAGAGGGGTCACTGAGAGATGGTGTGAGGGAGCTGGGTTATTGTCAGTGGGGATACAGTCAGTGACTGGGGTGCTGTGGGAGAGGGGTCACTGAGGGACGGTGTGAGGGAGCTGGGTTACAGTCAGTGGGGATACAGTCAGTGACACAGGGCGCTGGGGGAGAGGGGTCACTGAGGGACGGTGTGAGGGAGAGGGGTTATTGTCAGTGGGGATACAGTCAGTGACCCAGGGTGCTGGGGCAGAGGGGTCACTGAGGGACTGTGTGAGAGAGCGGGGTTATTGTCAGTGGGGATACAGTCAGTGAAACAGGGTGCTGGGGCAGAGGGGTCACTGAGGGACTGTGTAAGAGAGCGGGGTTATTGTCAGTGGGGATACAGTCAGTGACACAGGGTGCTGGGGGAGAGGGGTCACTGAGGGACAGTGTGAGGGAGCTGGGTTATCGTCAGTGGGGATACAGTCAGTGAAACAGGGCGCTGGGGGAGAGGGGTCACTGAGGGACGGTGTGAGGGAGCGGGGTTATTGTCAGTGGGGATACAGTCAGTGAAACAGGGCGCTGGGGGAAAGGAGTCACTGAGGGACGGTGTGAGGGAGCTGGGTTATCACCAGTGGGGATACAGTCAGTGACACAGGGTGCAGGGGGAGAGGGGTCACTGAGGGACGGTGTGAGGGAGCTGGATTATCGTCAGTGGGGATACAGTCAGTGACACAGGGTGCTGGGGGAGAGGGGTCACTGAGGGACAGTGAGGGAGCTGGGTTAACGTCAGTGGGTATACAGTCAGTGACACCGGATGCTGTGGGAGAGGGGTCACTGAGGGACGGTGTGAGGGAGCTGGGATAATGTCAGCGGGGATACAGTCAGTGACACAGGGCGCTGGGGGAAAGGGGTCACTGAGGGACGGTGTGAGGGAGCTGGGTTATTGTCAGTGGGGATACAGTCAGTGACACAGGGTGCTGGGGGTGAGGGGTCACTGAGGGAAGGTGTGAGGGAGCGGGGTTATTGTCAGTGGGGATACAGTCAGTGACACAGGGCGCTGGGGGAGAGTGGACGCTGAGGGACGGTATGAGGGAGCTGGGATAATGTCAGCGGGGATACAGTCAGTGACACAGGGTGCTGGGGGAGAGTGGTCACTGAGGGAAGGTGTGAGGGAGCGGGGTTATTGTCATGGGGATACAGTCAATGACACAGGGTGCTGGGGGAGAGGGGTCACTGAGGGACGGTGCGGGGGACCTGGGTTATCGTCAGGGGGGATTCAGGCAGTGACACAGGGTGCTGGGGGAGAGGGGTCACTGAGGGAAGGTGTGAAGGAGCTGGGTTATTGTCAGTGGGGATACAGTCACTGACACAGGGTGCTGGGGGTGAGGGGTCACTGAGGGAAGGTGTGAGGGAGCGGGGTTATTGTCAGTGGGGATACAGTCACTGACACAGGATGCTGGGGGAGAGGGGTCACTGAGAGATGGTGTGAGGGAGCTGGGTTATCACCAGAGGGGATACAGTCAGTGACACAGGGTGCTGGAGGAGAGGGGACACTGAGGGACGGTGTGAGGGAGCTGGGATAATGTCAGTGGGGATACAGTCAGTGACACCGGGCACTGGGGGAGAGGGGTCACTGAGGGACGGTGTGAGAGAGCTGGGTTATTGTCAGTGGGGATACAGTCAGTGACACAGGTTGCTGGGGGAGAGGGGTCACTGAGGGATGGTGTGGGGGAGCTGTGTTATTGTCAGTGGGGATACAGTCAGTGACACAGGGCGCTGAGGGAGAGGGGTCACTGAGGGACAGTGTGAGGGAGCGGGGTTATTGTCAGTGGGGATACAGTCAGTGACACAGGGTGCTGGGGGAGAGGGGTCACTGAGGGACGGTGTGAGGGAGCTGGGATAATGTCAGTGGGGATACAGTCAGTGACACAGGGCAGTGAGGGAGAGGGGTCACTGAGGGACGGTGCGAGGGAGCGCGGTTATTGTCAGTGGGGATACAATCAGTGACACAGGGCACTGAGGGAGAGGGGTCACTGAGGGACGGTGTGAGAGAGCTGGGTTATTGTCAGTGGGGATACAGTCAGTGACACAGGGTGCTGGGGGAGAGGGGTCACTGAGGGACGGTGTGAGAGAGCTGGGTTATTGTCAGTGGGGATACAGTCAGTGACACAGGGAACTGAGGGAGAGGGGTCACTGAGGGACGGTGTGAGGGAGCTGGGTTATTGTCAGTGGGGATACAGTCAGTTGCACAGGCTGCTGGGGGAGAGGGGACACTGAGGGATGGTGTGAGGGAGCTGGGTTATTGTCAGTGGGGATACAGTCAGTTGCACAGGCTGCTGGGGGAGAGGGGACACTGAGGGATGGTGTGAGGGAGCTGGGTTATTGTCAGTGGGGATACAGTCAGTTGAACAGGCTGCTGGGGAGAGGGGTCACTGAGGGATGATGTGAGGGAGCTGGGTTATTATCAGTGGGGATACAGTCAGTGACACAGGGCAGTGAGGGAGAGTGGTCACTGAGGGACGGTGTGAGGGATCTGGGTTATTGTCAGTGGGGATACAGTCAGTGACACGGGGTGCTGGGGGAGAGGGGTCACTGAGGGATGATGTGAGGGAGCTGGGTTATTATCAGTGGGGATACAGTCAGTGACACAGGGCAGTGAGGGAGAGTGGTCACTGAGGGACGGTGTGAGGGAGCTGGGTTATTGTCAGTGGGGATACAGTCAGTGACACAGGGCGCTGGGGGAGAGGGGTCACTGAGGGACGGTGTGAGGGAGCTGGCTTATTGTCAGTGGGGATACAGTCAGTGACAGGGTGCTGGGGGAGAGGGGTCAGTGAGGGACAGTGTGAGGGAGCTGGGTTATTGTCAGTGTGGATACAGTCAGTGACACAGGGCGCTGGGGGAGAGGTGTCACTGAGGGACGGTGTGAGAGAGCTGGGCTATTGTCAGTGGGGATGCAGTCAGTGACACAGGGTGCTGGGGGAGAGGGGACACTGAGGGACGGTGTGAGGGAGCTGGGTTATTGTCAGTGGGGATACATTCAGTGACACAGGTTGCTGGGGGAGAGGTGTCACTGATGGACGGTGTGAGGGAGCTGGGTTATTGTCAGTGGGGATACAGTCAGTGACACTGGGTGCTGGGGCAGAGGGGTCACTGAGGGATGGTGTGAGGGAGCTGGATTATTGTCAGTGGGGATACAGTCAGTGACACAGGGTGCTGGGGGAGAGGGGTCACTGAGGGACGGTGTGAGGGAGCGGGGTTGTTGTCAGTGGGGATACAGTCAGTGACACCGGGCGCTGGGGGAGAGGGGTCACTGAGGGACAGCATGAGGACGCTGGGTTATCGTCAGTGACACAGGGCGCTGGGGGAGAGGGGTCACTGAGGGACGGTGTGAGGGAGCTGGGTTATTGTCAGTGTGGATACAGTCAGTGACACAGGGCGCTGGGGGAGAGGTGTCACTGAGGGACGGTGTGAGAGAGCTGGGCTATTGTCAGTGGGGATGCAGTCAGTGACACAGGGTGCTGGGGGAGAGGGGTCACTGAGGGACTGTGTGAGAGAGCGGGGTTATTGTCAGTGGGGATACAGTCAATGACACAGGGTGCTGGGGGAGAGGGGTCACTGAGGGATGGTGAGAGGGAGCTGGGTTATTGTCAGTGGGGATACAGTCAGTGACACAGGGTGCTGGGGGAAAGTGGTCACTGAGGGACGGTGTGAGGGAGCTGGGTTGTCAGTGGGGATACAGTCAGTGACACAGGGCGCTGGGGGAGAGGGGTCACTGAGGGACGGTGTGAGGGAGCTGGGTTATTGTCAGTGGGGATACAGTCAGTGACACAGGGCGCTGGGGGAAAGGGGTCACTGAGGGACGGGGTGAGGGAGCTGGGTTGTCAGTGGGGATACAGTCAGTGACACAGGGTGCTGGGGGAGAGGGGTCACTGAGGGAAGGTGTGAGGGAGCTGGGTTGTCAGTGGGGATACAGTCAGTGACACAGGGTGCTGGGGGAGAGGGGTCACTGAGGGAAGGTGTGAGGGAGCGGGGTTATTGTCAGTGGGGATGCAGTCAATGACACAGGGTGCTGGGGCAGAGGGGTCACTGAGGGACTGTGTTAGAGAGCGGGGTTATTCTCAGTGCGGATACAGTCAGTGACACAGGGTGCTGAGGGAGAGGGGTCACTGAGAGACGGTGTGAGGGAGCTGGGTTATTGTCAGTGGGGATACAGTCAGTGACACAGGGTTCTGGGGGAGAGGGGTCACTGAGGGACGGTGCGAGGGAGCTGGGTTATTGTCAGTGGGGATACAGTCAGTGACACCGGGCGCTGGGGGAGAGGGGTCACTGAGGGACGGTGTGAGGGAGCTGGGCTATAGTCAGTGGGGATACAGTCAGTGACACAGGGTGCTGGGGGAGAGGGGTCACTGAGGGACGGTGTGAGGGAGCTGGGTTAATATCAGTGGGGATACAGTCAGTGACACAGGGTGCTGGGGCAGAGGGGTCACTGAGGGACGGTGTGAGGGAGCTGGATTATCGTCAGTGGGGATACAGTCAGTGGCACAGTGTGCTGGGGGAGAGGGGTCACTGAGAGACGGTGTGAGGGAGCTGGGTTATTGTCAGTGGGGATACAGTCAGTGACACAGGGTGCTGGGGCAGAGGGGTCACTGAGGGACGGTGTGAGGGAGCTGGGTTATCAGTGGGGATACAGTCAGTGACACAGGGTGCTGTGGGAGAGGGGTCACTGAGGGACGGTGTGAGGGAGCTGGGTTACAGTCAGTGGGGATACAGTCAGTGACACAGGGCGCTGGGGGAGAGGGGTCACTGAGGGACAGTGTGAGGGAGCGGGGTTAATGTCAGTGGGGATACAGTCAGTGACACAGGGCGCTGGGGCAGAGGGGTCACTGTGGGACGGTGTGAGGGAGCGGGGTTATTGTCAGTGGGGATACAGTCAGTGAAACAGGGCGCTGGGGGAAAGGGGTCACTGAGGGACGGTGTGAGGGAGCTGGATTATCGTCAGTGGGGATACAGTCAGTGACACAGTGTGCTGGGGGAGAGGGGTCACTGAGGGATGGTGTGAGGGAGCTGGGTTAACTTCAGTTGGTATACAGTCAGTGACACTGGATGCTGTGGGCGAGGGGTCACTGAGGGACGGTGTGAGGGAGCTGGGATAATGTCAGCGGGGATACAGTCAGTGACACAGGGCGCTGGGGGAAAGGGGTCACTGAGGGACGGTGTGAGGGAGCTGGGTTATAGTCAGTGGGGATACAGTCAGTGACACAGGGTGCTGGGGGAAAGGGGTCACTGAGGGACGGTGTGAGGGAGCTGGGTTGTCAGTGGGGATACAGTCAGTGACACAGGGTGCTGGGGGAGAGGGGTCACTGAGGGATGGTGAGAGGGAGCTGGGTTATTGTCAGTGGGGATACAGTCAGTGACACAGGGCGCTGGGGGAGAGGGGTCACTGAGGGACGGTGTGACCGAGCTGGGTTATCGTCAGTGGGGATTCAGGCAGTAACACAGGGTGCTGGGGGAGAGGGGTCACTGAGGGACGGTGCGAGGGACCTGGGTTATCGTCAGGGGGGATTCAGGCAGTGACACAGGGTGCTGGGGGAGAGGGGTCACTGAGGGACGGTGAGGGAGCTGGGTTATCGTCAGTGGCGATACAGTCAGTGACACAGGATGCTGGGGGAGAGGGGTCACTGAGGGACGGTGTGTGGGAGCTGGATTATCGTCAGTGGGGATACAGTCAGTGACACAGGATGCTGGGGGAGAGGGGTCACTGAGAGATGGTGTGAGGGAGCTGGGTTATTGTCAGTGGGGATACAGTCAGTGACTGGGGTGCTGTGGGAGAGGGGTCACTGAGGGACGGTGTGAGGGAGCTGGGTTACAGTCAGTGGGGATACAGTCAGTGACACAGGGCGCTGGGGGAGAGGGGTCACTGAGGGACGGTGTGAGGGAGAGGGGTTATTGTCAGTGGGGATACAGTCAGTGACCCAGGGTGCTGGGGCAGAGGGGTCACTGAGGGACTGTGTGAGAGAGCGGGGTTATTGTCAGTGGGGATACAGTCAGTGAAACAGGGTGCTGGGGCAGAGGGGTCACTGAGGGACTGTGTGAGAGAGCGGGGTTATTGTCAGTGGGGATACAGTCAGTGACACAGGTTGCTGGGGGAGAGGGGTCACTGAGGGATGGTGTGGGGGAGCTGTGTTATTGTCAGTGGGGATACAGTCAGTGACACGGCACTGTGGGAGAGGGGTCACTGAGGGACGGTGTGAGAAGACTGGGTTATTGTCAGTGGGGATACAATCAGTGACACAGGGAACTGAGGGAGAGGGGTCACTGAGGGACGGTGTGAGGGAGCTGGGTTATTGTCAGTGGGGATACAGTCAGTTGCACAGGCTGCTGGGGGAGAGGGGACACTGAGGGATGGTGTGAGGGAGCTGGGTTATTGTCAGTGGGGATACAGTCAGTTGAACAGGCTGCTGGGGAGAGGGGTCACTGAGGGATGATGTGAGGGAGCTGGGTTATTATCAGTGGGGATACAGTCAGTGACACAGGGCAGTGAGGGAGAGTGGTCACTGAGGGACGGTGTGAGGGAGCTGGGTTATTGTCAGTGGGGATACAGTCAGTGACACGGGGTGCTGGGGGAGAGGGGTCACTGAGGGATGATGTGAGGGAGCTGGGTTATTATCAGTGGGGATACAGTCAGTGACACAGGGCAGTGAGGGAGAGTGGTCACTGAGGGACGGTGTGAGGGAGCTGGGTTATTGTCAGTGGGGAAACAGTCAGTGACACAGGGCGCTGGGGGAGAGGGGTCACTGAGGGACGGTGTGAGGGAGCTGGCTTATTGTCAGTGGGGATACAGTCAGTGACACAGGGTGCTGGGGGAGAGGGGTCAGTGAGGGACAGTGTGAGGGAGCTGGGTTATTATCAGTGTGGATACAGTCAGTGACACAGGGCGCTGGGGGAGAGGTGTCACTGAGGGACGGTGTGAGAGAGCTGGGCTATTGTCAGTGGGGATGCAGTCAGTGACACAGGGTGCTGGGGGAGAGGGGTCACTGAGGGACGGTGTGAGGGAGCTGGGTTATTGTCAGTGGGGATACAGTCAGTGACACTGGGTGCTGGGGCAGAGGGGTCACTGAGGGATGGTGTGAGGGAGCTGGATTATTGTCAGTGGGGATACAGTCAGTGACACAGGGTGCTGGGGGAGAGGGGTCACTGAGGGACGGTGTGAGGGAGCGGGGTTGTTGTCAGTGGGGATACAGTCAGTGACACCGGGCGCTGGGGGAGAGGGGTCACTGAGGGACAGCATGAGGACGCTGGGTTATCGTCAGTGACACAGGGCGCTGGGGGAGAGGGGTCACTGAGGGACGGTGTGAGGGAGCTGGGTTATTGTCAGTGGGGATACAGTCAGTGACACAGGGTGCTGGGGGAGAGGGGTCACTGAGGGACAGTGTGAGGGAGCTGGGTTATTGTCAGTGTGGATACAGTCAGTGACACAGGGCGCTGGGGGAGAGGTGTCACTGAGGGACGGTGTGAGAGAGCTGGGCTATTGTCAGTGGGGATGCAGTCAGTGACACAGGGTGCTGGTGAAGAGGGGTCACTGAGGGACTGTGTGAGAGAGCGGGGTTATTGTCAGTGGGGATACAGTCAATGACACAGGGTGCTGGGGGAGAGGGGTCACTGAGGGATGGTGAGAGGGAGCTGGGTTATTGTCAGTGGGGATACAGTCAGTGACACAGGGTGCTGGGGGAGAGGGGTCACTGAGGGACTGTGTGAGGGAGCTGGGTTATTGTCAGCGGGGATACAGTCAGTGACACAGGGCGCTGGGGGAAAGGGGTCACTGAGGGACGGTGTGAGAGAGCGGGGTTATTGTCAGTGGGGATACAGTCAGTGGCACAGTGTGCTGGGGGAGAGGGGTCACTGAGAGACGGTGTGAGGGAGCTGGGTTATTGTCAGTGGGGATACAGTCAGTGACACAGGGTGCTGGGGCAGAGGGGTCACTGAGGGACGGTGTGAGGGAGCTGGGTTATCAGTGGGGATACAGTCAGTGACACAGGGTGCTGTGGGAGAGGGGTCACTGAGGGACGGTGTGAGGGAGCTGGGTTACAGTCAGTGGGGATACAGTCAGTGACACAGGGCGCTGGGGGAGAGGGGTCACTGAGGGACAGTGTGAGGGAGCGGGGTTAATGTCAGTGGGGATACAGTCAGTGACACAGGGCGCTGGGGCAGAGGGGTCACTGTGGGACGGTGTGAGGGAGCGGGGTTATTGTCAGTGGGGATACAGTCAGTGAAACAGGGCGCTGGGGGAAAGGGGTCACTGAGGGACGGTGTGAGGGAGCTGGATTATCGTCAGTGGGGATACAGTCAGTGACACAGTGTGCTGGGGGAGAGGGGTCACTGAGGGATGGTGTGAGGGAGCTGGGTTAACTTCAGTTGGTATACAGTCAGTGACACTGGATGCTGTGGGCGAGGGGTCACTGAGGGACGGTGTGAGGGAGCTGGGATAATGTCAGCGGGGATACAGTCAGTGACACAGGGCGCTGGGGGAAAGGGGTCACTGAGGGACGGTGTGAGGGAGCTGGGTTATAGTCAGTGGGGATACAGTCAGTGACACAGGGTGCTGGGGGAAAGGGGTCACTGAGGGACGGTGTGAGGGAGCTGGGTTGTCAGTGGGGATACAGTCAGTGACACAGGGTGCTGGGGGAGAGGGGTCACTGAGGGATGGTGAGAGGGAGCTGGGTTATTGTCAGTGGGGATACAGTCAGTGACACAGGGCGCTGGGGGAGAGGGGTCACTGAGGGACGGTGTGACCGAGCTGGGTTATCGTCAGTGGGGATTCAGGCAGTAACACAGGGTGCTGGGGGAGAGGGGTCACTGAGGGACGGTGCGAGGGACCTGGGTTATCGTCAGGGGGGATTCAGGCAGTGACACAGGGTGCTGGGGGAGAGGGGTCACTGAGGGACGGTGAGGGAGCTGGGTTATCGTCAGTGGCGATACAGTCAGTGACACAGGATGCTGGGGGAGAGGGGTCACTGAGGGACGGTGTGTGGGAGCTGGATTATCGTCAGTGGGGATACAGTCAGTGACACAGGATGCTGGGGGAGAGGGGTCACTGAGAGATGGTGTGAGGGAGCTGGGTTATTGTCAGTGGGGATACAGTCAGTGACTGGGGTGCTGTGGGAGAGGGGTCACTGAGGGACGGTGTGAGGGAGCTGGGTTACAGTCAGTGGGGATACAGTCAGTGACACAGGGCGCTGGGGGAGAGGGGTCACTGAGGGACGGTGTGAGGGAGAGGGGTTATTGTCAGTGGGGATACAGTCAGTGACCCAGGGTGCTGGGGCAGAGGGGTCACTGAGGGACTGTGTGAGAGAGCGGGGTTATTGTCAGTGGGGATACAGTCAGTGAAACAGGGTGCTGGGGCAGAGGGGTCACTGAGGGACTGTGTGAGAGAGCGGGGTTATTGTCAGTGGGGATACAGTCAGTGACACAGGTTGCTGGGGGAGAGGGGTCACTGAGGGATGGTGTGGGGGAGCTGTGTTATTGTCAGTGGGGATACAGTCAGTGACACGGCACTGTGGGAGAGGGGTCACTGAGGGACGGTGTGAGAAGACTGGGTTATTGTCAGTGGGGATACAATCAGTGACACAGGGAACTGAGGGAGAGGGGTCACTGAGGGACGGTGTGAGGGAGCTGGGTTATTGTCAGTGGGGATACAGTCAGTTGCACAGGCTGCTGGGGGAGAGGGGACACTGAGGGATGGTGTGAGGGAGCTGGGTTATTGTCAGTGGGGATACAGTCAGTTGAACAGGCTGCTGGGGAGAGGGGTCACTGAGGGATGATGTGAGGGAGCTGGGTTATTATCAGTGGGGATACAGTCAGTGACACAGGGCAGTGAGGGAGAGTGGTCACTGAGGGACGGTGTGAGGGAGCTGGGTTATTGTCAGTGGGGATACAGTCAGTGACACGGGGTGCTGGGGGAGAGGGGTCACTGAGGGATGATGTGAGGGAGCTGGGTTATTATCAGTGGGGATACAGTCAGTGACACAGGGCAGTGAGGGAGAGTGGTCACTGAGGGACGGTGTGAGGGAGCTGGGTTATTGTCAGTGGGGAAACAGTCAGTGACACAGGGCGCTGGGGGAGAGGGGTCACTGAGGGACGGTGTGAGGGAGCTGGCTTATTGTCAGTGGGGATACAGTCAGTGACACAGGGTGCTGGGGGAGAGGGGTCAGTGAGGGACAGTGTGAGGGAGCTGGGTTATTATCAGTGTGGATACAGTCAGTGACACAGGGCGCTGGGGGAGAGGTGTCACTGAGGGACGGTGTGAGAGAGCTGGGCTATTGTCAGTGGGGATGCAGTCAGTGACACAGGGTGCTGGGGGAGAGGGGTCACTGAGGGACGGTGTGAGGGAGCTGGGTTATTGTCAGTGGGGATACAGTCAGTGACACTGGGTGCTGGGGCAGAGGGGTCACTGAGGGATGGTGTGAGGGAGCTGGATTATTGTCAGTGGGGATACAGTCAGTGACACAGGGTGCTGGGGGAGAGGGGTCACTGAGGGACGGTGTGAGGGAGCGGGGTTGTTGTCAGTGGGGATACAGTCAGTGACACCGGGCGCTGGGGGAGAGGGGTCACTGAGGGACAGCATGAGGACGCTGGGTTATCGTCAGTGACACAGGGCGCTGGGGGAGAGGGGTCACTGAGGGACGGTGTGAGGGAGCTGGGTTATTGTCAGTGGGGATACAGTCAGTGACACAGGGTGCTGGGGGAGAGGGGTCACTGAGGGACAGTGTGAGGGAGCTGGGTTATTGTCAGTGTGGATACAGTCAGTGACACAGGGCGCTGGGGGAGAGGTGTCACTGAGGGACGGTGTGAGAGAGCTGGGCTATTGTCAGTGGGGATGCAGTCAGTGACACAGGGTGCTGGTGAAGAGGGGTCACTGAGGGACTGTGTGAGAGAGCGGGGTTATTGTCAGTGGGGATACAGTCAATGACACAGGGTGCTGGGGGAGAGGGGTCACTGAGGGATGGTGAGAGGGAGCTGGGTTATTGTCAGTGGGGATACAGTCAGTGACACAGGGTGCTGGGGGAGAGGGGTCACTGAGGGACTGTGTGAGGGAGCTGGGTTATTGTCAGCGGGGATACAGTCAGTGACACAGGGCGCTGGGGGAAAGGGGTCACTGAGGGACGGTGTGAGGGAGCTGGGTTATTGTCAGTGGGGATACAGTCAGTGACACAGGGCGCTGGGGGAAAGGGGTCACTGAGGGACGGTGTGAGGGAGCTGGGTTGTCAGTGGGGATACAGTCAGTGACACAGGGTGCTGGGGGAGAGGGGTCACTGAGGGAAGGTGTGAGGGAGCTGGGTTGTCAGTGGGGATACAGTCAGTGACACAGGGTGCTGGGGGAGAGGGGTCACTGAGGGAAGGTGTGAGGGAGCGGGGTTATTGTCAGTGGGGATACAGTCAATGACACAGGGTGCTGGGGCAGAGGGGTCACTGAGGGACTGTGTGAGAGAGCGGGGTTATTCTCAGTGCGGATACAGTCAGTGACACAGGGTGCTGAGGGAGAGGGGTCACTGAGGGACAGTTTGAGGGAGCTGGGTTAACGTCAGTGGGTATACAGTCAGTGACAGGGCGCTGGGGGAAAGGGGTCACTGAGGGACAGTGTGAGGGAGCTGGGTTATTGACAGTGGGGATACAGTCAGTGACACAGGGCGCTGGGGCAAAGGGGTCACTGAGGGACGGTGTGAGGGAGCTGGGTTGTCAGTGGGGATACAGTCAGTGACAGGGCGCTGGGGGAAAGGGGTCACTGAGGGACAGTGTGAGGGAGCTGGGTTATTGTCAGTGGGGATACAGTCAGTGACACAGGGCGCTGGGGGAAAGGGGTCACTGAGGGACGGTGTGAGGGAGCTGGGTTGTCAGTGGGGATACAGTCAGTGACACAGGGTGCTGGGGGAGAGGGGTCACTGAGGGAAGGTGTGAGGGAGCGGGGTTATTGTCAGTGGGGATACAGTCAATGACACAGGGTGCTGGGGGAGAGGGGTCACTGAGGGATGGTGAGAGGGAGCTGGGTTATTGTCAGTGGGGATACAGTCAGTGACATAGGGTGCTGGGGGAGAGGGGTCACTGAGGGACGGTGTGAGGGACCTGGGTTATCGTCAGGGGGGATTCAGGCAGTAACACAGGGTGCTGGGGGAGAGGGGTCACTGAGGGACGGTGCGAGGGACCTGGGTTATCGTCAGGGGGGATTCAGGCAGTGACACAGGGTGCCGGGGGAGAGGGGTCACTGAGGGACGGTGAGGGAGCTGGGTTATTGTCAGTGGGGTTACAGTCAGTGACACAGGGTGCTGGGGGAGAGGGGTCACTGAGGGACCGTGTGAGGGAGCAGGGTTATTGTCAGTGAGGATACAGTCAGTGACACAGGACACTGGGGGAGAGGGGTCTCTGAGGGACGGTGTGAGGGAGCTGGGTTATTGTCAGTGGGGATACTGTCAGTGACACAGGGTGCTGGGGCAGAGGGGTCACTGAGGGACGATGTGAGGGAGCTGGGTTGTTGTCAGTGGGGATACAGTCAGTGACATAGGGTGCTGTGGGAGAGGGGTCACTGAGGGACGGTGCGAGGGACCTGGGTTATCGTCAGGGGGGATTCAGGCAGTGACACAGGGTGCGGGGGAGAGGGGTCACTGAGGGACGGTGAGGGAGCTGGGTTATTGTCAGTGGGGTTACAGTCAGTGACACAGGGTGCTGGGGGAGAGGGGTCACTGAGGGACGGTGTGAGGGAGCAGGGTTATTGTCAGTGAGGATACAGTCAGTGACACAGGACACTGGGGGAGAGGGGTCTCTGAGGGACGGTGTGAGGGAGCTGGGTTATTGTCAGTGGGGATACAGTCAGTGACACAGGGCGCTGGAGGAGAGGGGTCACTGAGGGACGATGTGAGGGAGCTGGGTTATCATCTGTGGGGATACAGTCAGTGACACAGCGCGCTGGGTGAGAGGGGTCAGTGAGGGACGGTGTGAGGGAACGGGGTTATTGTCAGAGGGGATACAGTCAGTGACACAATGCTGGGGGAGAGGGGTCACTGAGGGACGGTGTGAGGGAGCTGGGTTATTGTCAGTGGGGATACAGTCAGTGACACAGGGCGCTGGGGCAGAGGGGTCACTGAGGGACTGTGTGAGAGAGCGGGGTTATTGTCAGTGGGGATACAGTCAGTGAAACAGGGTGCTGGGGGAGAGGGGACACTGAGGGACTGTGTGAGAGAGCGGGGTTATTGTCAGTGGGGATACAGTCAGTGACACAGGGCGCTGAGGGAGAGGGGTCACTGAGGGACGGTGTGAGGGAGCTGGGTTATCGTCAGTGGGGATACAGACAGTGAAACAGGGTGCTGGGGGAAAGGGGTCACTGAGGGACGGTGTGAGGGAGCTGGATTATCGTCAGTGGGGATACAGTCAGTGACACAGGGTGCTGGTGGAGAGGGGTCACTGAGGGACGGTGTGAGGGAGCTGGATTATCGTCAGTGGGGATACAGTCAGTGACACAGGGTGCTGGGGGAGAGGGGTCACTGAGGGACAGTGAGTGGGCTGGGTTGTTGTCAGTGGGGATACAGTCAGTGACACAGGGTGCTGGGGGAGAGGGGTCACTGAGGGACGGTGTGAGGGAGCTGGGTTATTGTCAGTGGGGATACAGTCAGTTACACGGTGCTGGGGAGAGGGGACACTGAGGGACGGTGTGAGGGAGCTGGGTTATTGTCAGTGGGGATACAGTCAGTGACACGGTGCTGGGGGAGAGGGGTCACTGAGGGACGGTCAGGGAGCTGGGTTATTGTCAGTGGGGATACAGTCAGTGACACAGGGTGCTGGGGGAGAGGTGTCACTGAGGGATGGTGTGAGGGAGCTGGGCTGTTGTCAGTGGGGATACAGTCAGTGACACAGGGCGCTGGGGGAGAGGGGTCACTGAGGGACGGTGAGAGGGAGATGGGTTATCGACAGTGGGGATACAGTCAGTGACAGCGGGCGCTGGGGGAGGGTGTCACTGAGGGAACGTGTGAGGGAGCTGGGTTATTGTCAGTCGGGATACAGTCAGTTACACGGTGCTGGGGGAGAGGGGTCACTGAGGGACGGTGTGAGGGAGCTGGGTTATTGTCAGTGGGGATACAGTCAGTGACACAGGGTGCTGGGGGAGAGGGGTCACTGAGGGAAGGTGTGAGGGAGCTGGGTTATTGTCAGTGGGGATACAGTCAGTTACACGGTGCTGGGGGAGAGGGGTCACTGAGGGAAGGTGTGAGGGAGCTGGGTTATTGTCAGTGGGGATACAGTCAGTGACACAGGGTGCTGGGGGAGAGGGGTCACTGAGGGACGGTGTGAGGGAGCTGGGTTATTGTCAGTGGGGATACAGTCAGTTACACGGTGCTGGGGGAGAGGGGTCACTGAGGGACGGTCAGGGAGCTGGGTTATTGTCAGTGGGGATACAGTCAGTGACACAGGGTGCTGGGGGAGAGGTGTCACTGAGGGATGGTGTGAGGGAGCTGGGCTGTTGTCAGTGGGGATACAGTCAGTGACACAGGGCGCTGGGGGAGAGGGGTCACTGAGGGACGGTGAGAGGGAGATGGGTTATCGACAGTGGGGATACAGTCAGTGACAGCGGGCGCTGGGGGAGGGTGTCACTGAGGGAACGTGTGAGGGAGCTGGGTTATTGTCAGTCGGGATACAGTCAGTTACACGGTGCTGGGGGAGAGGGGTCACTGAGGGACGGTGTGAGGGAGCTGGGTTATTGTCAGTGGGGATACAGTCAGTGACACAGGGTGCTGGGGGAGAGGGGTCACTGAGGGAAGGTGTGAGGGAGCTGGGTTATTGTCAGTGGGGATACAGTCAGTTACACGGTGCTGGGGGAGAGGGGTCACTGAGGGAAGGTGTGAGGGAGCTGGGTTATTGTCAGTGGGGATACAGTCAGTGACACAGGGTGCTGGGGGAGAGGGGTCACTGAGGGACGGTGTGAGGGAGCTGGGTTATTGTCAGTGGGGATACAGTCAATGACACAGGGTGCTGGGGGAGAGGGGTCACTGAGGGATGGTGAGAGGGAGCTGGGTTATTGTCAGTGGGGATACAGTCAGTGACATAGGGTGCTGGGGGAGAGGGGTCACTGAGGGACGGTGTGAGGGACCTGGGTTATCGTCAGGGGGATTCAGGCAGTAACACAGGGTGCTGGGGGAGAGGGGTCACTGAGGGACGGTGCGAGGGACCTGGGTTATCGTCAGGGGGGATTCAGGCAGTGACACAGGGTGCCGGGGGAGAGGGGTCACTGAGGGACGGTGAGGGAGCTGGTTATTGTCAGTGGGGTTACAGTCAGTGACACAGGGTGCTGGGGGAGAGGGGTCACTGAGGGACCGTGTGAGGGAGCAGGGTTATTGTCAGTGAGGATACAGTCAGTGACACAGGACACTGGGGGAGAGGGGTCTCTGAGGGACGGTGTGAGGGAGCTGGGTTATTGTCAGTGGGATACTGTCAGTGACACAGGGTGCTGGGGCAGAGGGGTCACTGAGGGACGATGTGAGGGAGCTGGGTTGTTGTCAGTGGGGATACAGTCAGTGACATAGGGTGCTGTGGGAGAGGGGTCACTGAGGGACGGTGCGAGGGACCTGGGTTATCGTCAGGGGGGATTCAGGCAGTGACACAGGGTGCGGGGGAGAGGGGTCACTGAGGGACGGTGAGGGAGCTGGGTTATTGTCAGTGGGGTTACAGTCAGTGACACAGGGTGCTGGGGGAGAGGGGTCACTGAGGGACGGTGTGAGGGAGCAGGGTTATTGTCAGTGAGGATACAGTCAGTGACACAGGACACTGGGGGAGAGGGGTCTCTGAGGGACGGTGTGAGGGAGCTGGGTTATTGTCAGTGGGGATACAGTCAGTGACACAGGGCGCTGGAGGAGAGGGGTCACTGAGGGACGATGTGAGGGAGCTGGGTTATCATCTGTGGGGATACAGTCAGTGACACAGCGCGCTGGGTGAGAGGGGTCAGTGAGGGACGGTGTGAGGGAACGGGGTTATTGTCAGAGGGGATACAGTCAGTGACACAATGCTGGGGGAGAGGGGTCACTGAGGGACGGTGTGAGGGAGCTGGGTTATTGTCAGTGGGGATACAGTCAGTGACACAGGGCGCTGGGGCAGAGGGGTCACTGAGGGACTGTGTGAGAGAGTGGGGTTATTGTCAGTGGGGATACAGTCAGTGAAACAGGGTGCTGGGGGAGAGGGGACACTGAGGGACTGTGTGAGAGAGCGGGGTTATTGTCAGTGGGGATACAGTCAGTGACACAGGGCGCTGAGGGAGAGGGGTCACTGAGGGACGGTGTGAGGGAGCTGGGTTATCGTCAGTGGGGATACAGACAGTGAAACAGGGTGCTGGGGGAAAGGGGTCACTGAGGGACGGTGTGAGGGAGCTGGATTATCGTCAGTGGGGATACAGTCAGTGACACAGGGTGCTGGTGGAGAGGGGTCACTGAGGGACGGTGTGAGGGAGCTGGATTATCGTCAGTGGGGATACAGTCAGTGACACAGGGTGCTGGGGGAGAGGGTCACTGAGGGACAGTGAGTGGGCTGGGTTGTTGTCAGTGGGGATACAGTCAGTGACACAGGGTGCTGGGGGAGAGGGGTCACTGAGGGACGGTGTGAGGGAGCTGGGTTATTGTCAGTGGGGATACAGTCAGTTACACGGTGCTGGGGAGAGGGGACACTGAGGGACGGTGTGAGGGAGCTGGGTTATTGTCAGTGGGGATACAGTCAGTGACACGGTGCTGGGGGAGAGGGGTCACTGAGGGACGGTCAGGGAGCTGGGTTATTGTCAGTGGGGATACAGTCAGTGACACAGGGTGCTGGGGGAGAGGTGTCACTGAGGGATGGTGTGAGGGAGCTGGGCTGTTGTCAGTGGGGATACAGTCAGTGACACAGGGCGCTGGGGGAGAGGGGTCACTGAGGGACGGTGAGAGGGAGATGGGTTATCGACAGTGGGGATACAGTCAGTGACAGCGGGCGCTGGGGGAGGGTGTCACTGAGGGAACGTGTGAGGGAGCTGGGTTATTGTCAGTCGGGATACAGTCAGTTACACGGTGCTGGGGGAGAGGGGTCACTGAGGGACGGTGTGAGGGAGCTGGGTTATTGTCAGTGGGGATACAGTCAGTGACACAGGGTGCTGGGGGAGAGGGGTCACTGAGGGAAGGTGTGAGGGAGCTGGGTTATTGTCAGTGGGGATACAGTCAGTTACACGGTGCTGGGGGAGAGGGGTCACTGAGGGAAGGTGTGAGGGAGCTGGGTTATTGTCAGTGGGGATACAGTCAGTGACACAGGGTGCTGGGGGAGAGGGGTCACTGAGGGACGGTGTGAGGGAGCTGGGTTATTGTCAGTGGGGATACAGTCAGTTACACGGTGCTGGGGGAGAGGGGTCACTGAGGGATGGTGTGAGGGAGCTGGGTTATTGTCAGTGGGGATACAGTCAGTTACACGGTGCTGGGGGAGATGGGTCACTGAGGGACGGTGTGAGGGAGCTGGGTTATTGTCAGTGGGGATACAGACAGTGACACAGTGCTGGGGGAGAGGGGTCACTGAGGGACGGTGTGAGGGAGCTGGGTTATTGTCAGTGGGGATACAGTCAGTTACACGGTGCTGGGGGAGAGGGGTCACTGAGGGACGGTGTGAGGGAGCTGGGTTATTGTCAGTGGGGATACAGTCAGTTACACGGTGCTGGGGGAGAGGGGTCACTGAGGGAAGGTGTGAGGGAGCTGGGTTATTGTCAGTGGGGATACAGTCAGTGACACAGGGTGCTGGGGGAGAGGGGTCACTGAGGGAAGGTGTGAGGGAGCTGGGTTATTGTCAGTGGGGATACAGTCAGTTACACGGTGCTGGGGGAGAGGGGTCACTGAGGGACGGTGTGAGGGAGCTGGGTTATTGTCAGTGGGGATACAGTCAGTTACACGGTGCTGGGGAGAGGGGACACTGAGGGACGGTGTGAGGGAGCTGGGTTATTGTCAGTGGGGATACAGTCAGTGACACGGTGCTGGGGGAGAGGGGTCACTGAGGGACGGTCAGGGAGCTGGGTTATTGTCAGTGGGGATACAGTCAGTGACATGGTGCTGGGGGAGAGGTGTCACTGAGGGTTGGTGTGAGGGAGCTGGGCTGTTGTCAGTGGGGATACAGTCAGTGACACAGGGCGCTGGGGGAGAGGGGTCACTGAGGGACGGTGAGAGGGAGATGGGTTATCGACAGTGGGGATACAGTCAGTGACACCGGGCGCTGGGGGAGGGTGTCACTGAGGGAACGTGTGAGGGAGCTGGGTTATTGTCAGTCGGGATACAGTCAGTTACACGGTGCTGGGGGAGAGGGGTCACTGAGGGACGGTGTGAGGGAGCTGGGTTATTGTCAGTGGGGATACAGTCAGTGACACAGGGTGCTGGGGGAGAGGGGTCACTGAGGGAAGGTGTGAGGGAGCTGGGTTATTGTCAGTGGGGATACAGTCAGTTACACGGTGCTGGGGGAGAGGGGTCACTGAGGGAAGGTGTGAGGGAGCTGGGTTATTGTCAGTGGGGATACAGTCAGTGACACAGGGTGCTGGGGGAGAGGGGTCACTGAGGGACGGTGTGAGGGAGCTGGGTTATTGTCAGTGGGGATACAGTCAGTTACACGGTGCTGGGGGAGAGGGGTCACTGAGGGACGGTGTGAGGGAGCTGGGTTATTGTCAGTGGGGATACAGTCAGTTACACGGTGCTGGGGGAGATGGGTCACTGAGGGACGGTGTGAGGGACCTGGGTTATTGTCCGTGGGGATACAGTCAGTGACACAGTGCTGGGGGAGAGGGGTCACTGAGGGACGGTGTGTGGGAGCTGGGTTATTGTCAGTGGGGATACAGTCAGTTACACGGTGCTGGGGGAGAGGGGTCACTGAGGGAAGGTGTGAGGGAGCTGGGTTATTGTCAGTGGGGATACAGTCAGTGACACAGGTTGCTGGGGGAGAGGGGTCACTGAGGGACGGTGTGAGGGAGCTGGGTTATTGTCAGTGGGGATACAGTCAGTTACACGGTGCTGGGGGAGAGGGGTCACTGAGGGACGGTGTGAGGGTGCTGGGTTATTGTCAGTGGGGATACAGTCAGTTACACGGTGCTGGGGGAGATGGGTCACTGAGGGACGGTGTGAGGGAGCTGGGTTATTGTCAGTGGGGATACAGTCAGTTACACGGTGCTGGGGGAGAGGGGTCACTGAGGGACGGTGTGAGGGAGCTGGGTTATTGTCAGTGGGGATACAGTCAGTGACACGGCGCTGGGGGAGAGGGGTCACTGAGGGACAGTGTGAGGGAGCTGGGTTATTGTCAGTGGGGATACAGTCAGTGACACAGGGTGCTGGGGGAGAGGGGTCACTGAGGGATGGTGTGAGGGAGCTGGGTTATTGTCAGTGGGGATACAGTCAGTGACATGGCGCTGGGGGAGAGGGGTCACTGAGGGACAGTGTGAGGGAGCTGGGTTATTGTCAGCGGGGATACAGTCAGTGACACAGGGTGCTGGGGGAAAGGGGTCACTGAGGGACGGTGTGAGGGAGCTGGGTTAATGTCAGCGGGGATACAGTCAGTGACACAGGGCGCTGGGGGAAAGGGGTCACTGAGGGACGGTGTGAGGGAGCTGGGTTATTGTCAGTGGGGATACAGTCAGTGACACAGGGTGCTGGGGGAGAGGGGTCACTGAGGGACAGTGTGAGGGAGCTGGGTTATTGTCAGTGGAGATACAGTCAGTTACACGGCCCTGGGGGAGAGGGGTCACTGAGGGACGGTGTGAGGGAGCTGGGTTATTGTCAGTGGGGATACAGTCAGTGACACAGGGTGCTGGGGGAGAGGGGTCACTGAGGGACGGTGTGAGGGAGCTGGGTTATTGTCAGTGGGGATACAGTCAGTGACACAGGGCGCTGGGGGAGAGGGGTCACTGAGGGACCGTGTGAGGGAGCTGGGTTATTGTCAGTGGGGATACAGTCAGTGACACAGGGTGCTGGGGGAGAGGGGTCACTGAGGGACCGTGTGAGGATGCTGGGTTACCGTTGGTACCGTGGCACGAGAGGCTGTGAGCAATGTGAGATACTGACCTTTTTGCTGAGGAAGGCGTTGTAACAGCCGCTGCAGAACTCGTACTGACACTGAGAGCAGGTGAAGTGCATGCAGCCGCCTCGAGCCAGTGCGTAGCGGAACTTACATTTGGGGCAGTCTGTCAGAGGGGGAGGGGGAGTGAGGCAGGGAGAGAAAGTGTGGGGTAGGGTGAGAGAGGGGCGGGTTAGGGAGAGAGAGGGGGCGGGGTAGGGAGAGCGTGGGTGGGTGTAGGGGTGAGAGAGGACAGGGTATGGAGCGAGGAGGCGTGGTGGGAGGGCGGGGTAGGGAGAGAGAGGGCGGGGTAGTGAGAGAGAGGGTGTGGTAGGGAGAGGGGTGACAGGTGTGGGAATAGGTTAGGGAGGGGATGACAAACAACGTGGGAGCAGAAGGAGGGAGTGTGGGGGCAGAGTGAGGGATGAGTGCGGGCGTGTAGGGGCAGAGAGAGTTGGAAGGTGAGGTGGGTTTTGGTGAGAGGGAGGGAGGGTGAGGATTTGAGTAAAGGAGGGGTGGGTGAGGGTGCAGGAGTGTGGGAGGGGAGGGAGAGAGGGGTGGGAAGGAAATGAGTTAATTGATCATCCAGCTGACAGAGGGTCGCCCCCCCCCACCCCCCAGGACAATACGGACCCTCCCCTCACTCACCAATGCCATTCTCCTTGAGGTAGGCGGCCAGCCCCTGGGCCTGGTACTCCGGGTCGTTCTCCCGTTTCCATGTCTGGAACTCATCGCAGCTGATACCCTGGTGCTGTGGCTCCCACTGGCAATGGGACAGGACAGGGGTGTCACACGGAGGGGAGGTGATAGGGGGGAGAGGGGATGGGGAGAAGGGGTAGAGGTAGGGGGTGTAGATGGGGGAAGCAGAAAGGGGGGATTGAGATGGGGAGGGGTGAGAGAACAGAGCGATAGGGGGACGAGTGGGGTGTACTGAGGGGAGAGGTAGCAAGGGGGGTGGCGAGGGAGTGTTTGCGGGTGTGAGAGAGGGGAGTGAGGTGAGGCGAGTGAAGGAGAGCAAATGTGGGAGTTAGCGAGAGGGGCAGTGAGGGGGTAGCAGGGATTTTAGCAAGGGGGAGATTAGTGAGGGGGGTCGGTGAGTAAGGGGGAGTGACGGTTGAGCGAGGGGGCAGTGACGGTTGAGCGAGAGTGGGGAGTGACGGTTGAGCGAGAGGGGGAGTGACGGTTGAGCGAGAGGGGGGAGTGACGGTTGAGCGAGAGGGGGGAGTGACGGTTGAGCGAGAGGGGGGAGTGACGGTTGAGCGAGGGGTGAGTGACGGTTGAGCGAGGGGGGAGTGACGGTTGAGTGAGAGGGGGGAGTGACGGTTGAGCGAGAGGGGGAGTGACGGTTGATCGAGTGGGAAGTGACGGTTGAGCGAGTGGGGAGTGACAGTTGAGCGAGGGGGGAGTGACAGTTGAGCGAGGGGGGAGTGACGGTTGAGCGAGGGGGGAGTGACGGTTGAGCGAGAGGGGGAGTGACGGTTGAGCGAGAGTGGGGAGTGACGGTTCAGCGAGAGGGGGAGTGACGGTTCAGCGAGAGGGGGAGTGACGGTTCAGCGAGAGGGGGAGTGACGCTTGAGCGAGAGGGGGAGTGACGCTTGAGCGAGGGGGAGTGACGGTTGAGCAAGAGGGGGAGTGACGGTTGAGCGAGAGGGGGGAGTGACGGTTGAGCGAGAGGGGGGAGTGACGGTTGAGCGAGAGGGGGGAGTGACGGTTGAGCGTGGGGGGAGTGACGGTTGAGCGAGAGTGGAGAGTGACGGTTGAGCGAGAGGGGGAGTGACGGTTGAGCGAGAGGGGGAGTGACGGTTGAGCGAGAGGGGGGAGTGACGGTTGAGCGAGTGGGGCGTGACGGTTGAGCGAGAGTGGGGAGTGACGGTTGAGCGAGAGGGGGAGTGACGGTTGAGCGAGTGGGGAGTGACGGTTGAGCGAGGGGGGAGTGACGGTTGTGCGAGGGGGGAGTGACGGTTGTGCGAAGGGGGAGTGACGGTTGTGCGAAGGGGGAGTGACGGTTGAGCGAGAGGGGGAGTGACGGTTGAGCGAGGGGGGAGTGACGGTTGAGCGAGAGGGGAAGTGACGGTTGAGCGAGAGGGGGAGTGACGGTTGAGCGAGAGGGGGAGTGACGGTTGAGCGAGAGGGGGAGTGACGGTTGAGCGAGAGGGGGAGTGACGGTTGAGCGAGAGGGGGAGTGACGGTTGAGCGAGAGGGGGGAGTGACGGTTGAGCGAGAGGGGGAGTGACGGTTGAGCAAGAGGGGGAGTGACGGTTGAGCGAGAGGGGGAGTGACGGTTGAGCGAGAGGGGGAGTGACGGTTGAGCGAGAGGGGGAGTGACGGTTGAGCGAGAGGGGGGAGTGACGGTTGAGCGAGAGGGGGAGTGACGGTTGAGCGAGAGGGGGAGTGACGGTTGAGCGAGAGCGGGGAGTGACGGTTGAGCGAGAACGGGGAGTGACGGTTGAGCGAGAGGCGGAGTGACGGTTGAGCTAGAGGGGGAGTGACGGTTGAGCGAGGGGGGAGTGACGGTTGAGCGAGAGGGGGAGTGACGGTTGAGCGAGAGTGGGGAGTGACAGTTGAGCGAGGGGGGGAGTGACGGTTGAGCGAAAGGGGGAGTGACGGTTGAGCGAAAGGGGGAGTGACGGTTGAGCGAGGGGGGGAGTGACAGTTGAGCGAGAGGGGGAGTGACAGTTGAGCGAGAGTGGGGAGTGACGGTTGAGCGAGGGGGGAGTGACGGTTGAGCGAGAGGGGAGTGGTGGTTGAGAGAGGGGAGTGACGGTTGAGCGAGAGGGGAGTGGTGGTTGAGAGAGGGGGAGTGACGGTTGAGCGAGTGGGGAGTGGTGGTTGAGAGGGGGGAGTGACGGTTGAGCGAGTGGGGAGTGGTGGTTGAGTGAGGGGAGTGACGGTTGAGCGAGTGGGGAGTGGTGTTTGAGAGAGGGGAGTGACGGTTGAGCGAGTGGGGAGTGGTGGTTGAGAGAGGGGGAGTGACGGTTGAGCGAGTGGGGAGTGGTGGTTGAGAGAGGGGGAGTGACGGTTGAGCGAGTGGGGAGTGGTGGTTGAGAGAGGGGGGAGTGACGGTTGAGCGAGGGGGGAGTGGTGGTTGAGAGAGGGGGAGTGACGGTTGAGCGAGTGGGGAGTGGTGGTTGAGAGAGGGGGAGTGACGGTTGAGCGAGTGGGGAGTGGTGGTTGAGAGAGGGGGAGTGACGGTTGAGCGAGTGGGGAGTGGTGGTTGAGAGAGGGGGAGTGACGGTTGAGCGAGAGGGGGAGTGACGGGTTGAGCGAGAGGGGGAGTGACGGTTGAGCGAGAGGGGGAGTGACGGTTGAGCGAGTGGGGAGTGGTGGTTGAGAGAGGGGGAGTGACGGTTGAGAGAGGGGGAGTGACGGTTGAGCGAGTGGGGAGTGGTGGTTGAGAGAGGGGGAGTGACGGTTGAGCGAGTGGGGAGTGGTGGTTGAGAGAGGGGGAGTGAGACGGTTGAGCGAGTGGGGAGTGGTGGTTGAGAGAGGGGGAGTGACGGTTGAGCGAGAGGGGAGTGGTGGTTGAGAGAGGGGGAGTGACGGTTGAGCGAGTGGGGAGTGGTGGTTGAGAGAGGGGTGTGACAGTTGAGCGAGAGGGGAGTGGTGGTTGAGAGAGGGGGAGTGACAGTTGAGCGAGTGGGGAGTGGTGGTTGAGAGAGGGGGAGTGACGGTTGAGCGAGTGGGGAGTGGTGGTTGAGAGAGGGGAGTGACGGTTGAGCGAGAGGGGAGTGGTGGTTGAGAGAGGGGGAGTGACGGTTGAGCGAGAGGGGAGTGGTGGTTGAGAGAGGGGGAGTGACGGTTGAGCGAGTGGGGAGTGGTGGTTGAGAGAGGGGAGTGACGGTTGAGCGAGAGGAGAGTGGTGGTTGAGAGAGGGGGGAGTGACGGTTGAGCGAGTGGGGAGTGGTGGTTGAGAGAGGGGGAGTGACGGTTGAGCGAGAGGGGAGTGGTGGTTGAGAGAGGGGGAGTGACAGTTGAGCGAGTGGGGAGTGGTGGTTGAGAGAGGGGAGTGACGGTTGAGCGAGAGGGGAGTGGTGGTTGAGAGAGGGGGGGAGTGGTGGTTGAGCGAGGGGGGAGTGACGGTTGAGCGAGAGGGGAGTGACGGTTGAGCGAGAGGTGAGTGGTGGTTGAGAGGGGGAGTGACGGTTGAGCGAGGGGGGAGTGGTGGTTGAGAGAGGGGGAGTGACGGTTGAGCGAGTGGGGAGTGGTGGTTGAGAGAGGGGAGTGACGGTTGAGCGAGAGGGGAGTGGTGGTTGAGAGAGGGGGAGTGACGGTTGAGCGAGTGGGGAGTGGTGGTTGAGAGAGGGGAGTGACGGTTGAGCGAGAGGGGAGTGGTGGTTGAGAGAGGGGGGAGTGACGGTTGAGCGAGGGGGGAGTGGTGGTTGAGAGAGGGGGAGTGACGGTTGAGCGAGAGGGGGGAGTGACGGTTGAGCGAGAGGGGGAGCGACGGTTGAGCGAGAGGGGGAGCGACGGTTGAGCGAGAGGGGGAGCGACGGTTGAGCGAGAGGGGGGAGTGACGGTTGAGCGAGAGGGGGAGCGACGGTTGAGCGAGAGGGGGAGCGACGGTTGAGCGAGAGGGGGAGCGACGGTTGAGCGAGAGGGGGCGTAATGGTTGAGCGAGTGGGGAGTGACGGTTGAGCGAGGGGGGAGTGACGGTTGAGCGAGAGGGGGAGTGACGGTTGAGCGAGTGGGGAGTGACGGTTGAGCGAGGGGCGAGTGACGGTTGAGCGAGGGGCGAGTGACGGTTGAGTGAGGGGCGAGTGACGGTTGAGCGAGAGGGGAGTGACGGTTGAAGTTACGGTTGAGCGAGGGGGGAGTGACGGTTGAGCGAGAGGGGCGAGTGACGGTTGAGCGAGAGGGGGCGTAATGGTTGAGCGAGTGGGGAGTGACGGTTGAGCGAGGGGGGAGTGACGGTTGAGCGAGAGGGGGAGTGACGGTTGAGCGAGTGGGGAGTGACGGTTGAGCGAGGGGCGAGTGACGGTTGAGCGAGGGGCGAGTGACGGTTGAGTGAGGGGCGAGTGACGGTTGAGCGAGAGGGGAGTGACGGTTGAAGTGACGGTTGAGCGAGGGGGGAGTGACGGTTGAGCGAGAGGGGCGAGTGACGGTTGAGCGAGAGGGGGAGTGACGGTTGAGCGAGGGGGGCGAGTGACGGTTGAGTGAGGGGAGAGTGACGGTTGAGCGAGTGGGGAGTGACGGTTGAAGTTACGGTTGAGCGAGGGGCGAGTGACGGTTGAGCGAGAGGGGCGAGTGACGGTTGAGCGAGAGGGGGAGTGACGGTTGAGCGAGGGGGGTGTGACGGTTTGAACGAGGGGGGCGAGTGACGGTTGAGCGAGGAGGGGGTTCAGGTCGGCCCCACTCACCGGTCTCTTGCACTCCACACAGAAGCTGCCCTGGCACTGAGGACAGGTCACTTGCATCTGGTTCCCGTCATAGATGAAGCCATTGGAGCACTGGGAGAGGGGAGAGAGGTGTGTCGGGGGTGGTGACCAACCATTCAACACCCTTCACCCTTTCCCCTAATCCACTCCCCAACTCTCACCAGTTTCCCTGTATCCTTGACATCCACCCTCCCTCTCCCAGCTCCTTCAAAGATCAAAGAGCAGCTGCAGATCATTCTTGGAAAGAAACAGCCAGAGGTCATTGCTTGCATTGGTGAAGGTAAGCAACACACAAAACCATGGAGGAACTCAGCATCGATGAATGGAAATAAACAGTCTTTGTTTCAGCTTCAATCTCTTCTGATTTCTGCCTCCCTTCCTTTATGATGAAATGTCTCCCTGTCCTGATGAAGGGACTTCCTGTCCTGATGAAGGGACTTCCTGTCCTGATGAAGAGTCTCAGCCCAAAATGTTGACTGTTCATTTCCATTCATATATACTGCTTGACCCAGCAAAATTCCTCCAGCATTTTTCATCCATTGCTCCATATTTCCAGCGCCCACAGGATAACTTGTGACTTGGTCAAAAAAAACCTGACTGAGCCAGAACAAGGGACGTGGCCCTTCAGGGAGCAGCATCAGACATTCAGAAGCAGCTTCTCTGGGGTTTACAGAGCTCCAGATCCTTCCCCATGCCACCCGCTGTTGAGGTCAGATATGGAAGGAGAGACTTGGGTGGCACAGTAACGTAGCGGTCAGCACAACGCTTTACAGTACCACCGACCTGGGTTAATTCCCGCCACTGCCTGAAAGCGTTTGTATATTCTCCCTCTGACTGTGTGGGTTTCCTCCCACAGTTCAAAGACGTCCGGGTTAGGGTCAGTGAGTTGTGGGCATGCTGTGTTGGCGCACAATCCTCTCTGGTTCAATTTGACGCCAACAAAATGTTTCTTTGTACGTTTGAAAGGACGTGTGTCAAATAAAACAAAACTTCAATCTTTAATCTCAGGGTGGACTGGCTGCGAGGACGCGGACGTTGCAGCCGTAACAAAATCGTGGACGAGAGGAGGGCAGGACTGGCAGCTCAATACCCCGGGCACAGAGGTTACAGGCACGACAGAGGTACAGGTGAGAGAGGCCGGTGCCACGTTTGGGATAAGGAAAGGCGTAACAGTGCCGAGAGGTGACATTCTGAAGGGAATCACCCAGTGAGGACAAATCGGCTGAACTTGGAACCAAGAAGTGGGGCTCTTCTGATGGGGCTATATTATAAACAGTACAGCACAGGAACAGGCCATTCAGCCCACTATAACCATTTAACAATCACAGCACGGAAACAGGCCATCTTGGCCCTCCTAGTCCGTGCCGAACTCTTAATCTCACCTAGTCCCACCTACCCGCACTCAGCCCATAACCCTCCACTCCTTTCCTGTCCATATACCTATCCAATTTTACCTTAAATGACACAACTGAACTGGCCTCTACTATCTACAGGAAGCTCATTCCACACAGCTATCACTCTCGGAGTAAAGAAATACCCCCTCGTGTTTCCCTTGAACTTCTGCCCCCTAACACTCAAATCATGTCCTCTCATTTGAATCTCCCCTACTCTCAATGGAACAGCCTATTCACATCAACTCTATCTATCCCTCTCAAAATTTTAAATACCTCGATCAAATCCCCCCTCAACCTTCTACGCTCTAATGAATAGAAACCTAACTTGTTCAACCTTTCTCTGTAACTTAATTGCTGAAACCCAGGTAACATCCTAGTAAATCGTCTCTGCACTCTCTCTAATTTATTGATATCTTTCCTATAATTCGGTGACCAGAACTGCACACCAAATTCCAAATTTGGACCTTACCAATGCCTTGTACAACTTTAGCATTACATCCCAACTTCTGTACTCAATGCTTTGATTTATAAAGGCCAGCATTCCAAAGCCTTCTTCACCACCCTATCTACATGAGACTCCACTTTCAGGGAACTATGCACTGTTATTCCTAGATCTCTCTGTTCCACTGCATTCCTCAATGCCCTACCATTTACCCTGTCTGTTCTATTTGGATTATTCCTGCCAAAATGTAGAACCTCACACTTCTCAGCATTAAACTCCGTCTGCCCACTATGTTGTGTTGTACCGGCTAAAAAGCAAATCAAAAACACCAAAACACAAGTCCCTCCCACGTACACAACGTCCAGTTCCCTTTATCTCCCACACATTCACGTGCCTATCCAAAAGCCCCCTTAAAAGCCCTCAAATGGATTTGCCTCGACCACATACCAGGCACCCACCACTCTCTGAGTAAAAAAAAAACTTACCCCTCATACCCCCTTTGAACCTAACCCCTCTCACCTTCAATGCATGCCCTCTGGGAAACAGATACCCCCTGTCCACTCTACCTACGCCTCTCATAATCCCGTAAGCCTAGACCAGATCAGACCTGAGAATCTGCAGCAGTCAACGGGAACTCGAGGGGCAGGGCATTCAGAATTCAGAGTCAGGTTTAATACCACCAGCATACGCAGTGCAACTTGCTGCTGCTCCACGGGGTATATTGCAATACACAATAAAAACTGTAAGTCTGTCTATATTAAAACAAAGTTATATTAAATAAATAGCGCAAAAAGAGAAAAAGAAAGTAGTGAGGTGGTGTTCAAGGGTTCAATGTCCATTGATGAATTGGATGGCAGAGGGGAAGAAGCTGTTCCTGAATCGCTGAGTGTGTGCCTTCAGGCTCCTGTACCTCCTCCCTGATGGCGGAGGGAAGAAGCTGTTCCTGAATCACTGAGTGTGTGTCTTCAGGCTCCTGTACCTCCTCCCTGATGGCGGAGGGGAAGAAGCTGTTCCTGAATCGCTGAGTGTGTGTCTTCAGGCTCCTGTACCTCCTCCATGATGGCGGAGGGGAAGAAGCTGTTCCTGAATCGCTGAGTGTGTGTCTTCAGGCTCCTGTACCTCCTCCTTGATGGCGGAGGGGAAGAAGCTGTTCCTGAATCGCTGAGAGTGTGTCTTCAGGCTCCTGTACCCCCTCCCCGATGGTGGAGGGGAAGAAGCTGTTCCTGAACCGCTGTGTGTGTGTCTTCAGGCTCCTGTATCCCCTCCCTGATGGCGGAGGGGAAGAAGCTGTTCCTGAATCGCTGGGTGTATGTCTTCAGGCTCCTGAACC